>NC_049989.1:1766357-2066357 GCF_000003815.2 Branchiostoma floridae
CATTGTCAATGAGCCGTGTCTGTAAAGTGTAAATGTAAGCTTTCCAAAAACAGCCTCGAATTTTTCAGGGCCTGTGTGCTAAGATGATGCTGTGTCTGTAAAGTGTAAAGTGTAAGATTAGGAAAAAGCCCCGTTTTTTCACTGAGAGTGGTGGGTCATTGTCAATGAGCCGTGCCTGTAAAGTGTAAATGTAAGCTTTCCAAAAACAGCCTCGAATTTTTTCAGGGCCTGTGTGCTAAGCTGATGCCGTGTCTGTAAAGTGTAAAGTGTAAGATTAGGAAAAAGCCCCGTTTTTTCCACTGAGAGTGGTGGGTCATTGTCAATGAGCCGTGTCTGTAAAGTGTAAATGTAAGCTTTCCAAAAACAGCCTCGAATTTTTCAGGGCCTGTGTGCTAAGATGATGCCGTGTCTGTAAAGTGTAAAGTGTAAGATTAGGAAAAAGCCCCGTTTTTTCACTGAGAGTGGTGGGTCATTGTCAATGAGCCGTGTCTGTAAAGTGTAAATGTAAGCTTTCCAAAAACAGCCTCGAATTTTTCAGGGCCTGTGTGCTAAGATGATGCCGTGTCTGTAAAGTGTAAAGTGTAAGATTAGGAAAAAGCCCCTTTTTTTCACTGAGAGTGGTGGGTCATTGTCAATGAGCCGTGTCTGTAAAGTGCAAATGTAAGCTTTCCAAAAACAGCCTCGAATTTTCTCAGGGCCTGTGTGCTAAGATGATGCCATGTCTGTAAAGTGTAAAGTGTAAGATTTGGAAAAACAGCCTCGGTTTTTTCTCAGGGACTGTGTGCTGAGATAGCCGTGTCTGTAAAGTGTAAAGTGTAAGATTTGGAAAAAGCCCCGTTTTTTTCGCTGAGAGTGGTGGGTCATTGTCAATTAGCCGTGTCTGTAAAGTGTAAATGTAAGCTTTGGAAAAAGAGCCTCGAATTTTTTCAGGGCCTGTGTGCTAAGATAGCCGTGTCTGTAAAGTGTAAAGTGTAAGATTAGGAAAGGCCTCCATTTTTTTCTCAGCCTGTAATGCGGTTAATGAGCCGTGTCCGTGTAAAGTGTAAAGTGTAAGATTTGGAAATAAGCCTCTTTTTTTTCGCTTGGCCTGTGTGCTTATGATAAAAGCGTCTGTGAAGTGTAAAGTGTAAGGTTTGGAAATATTTCTTTTCTCAGGACCTCTGTTTAATGGGAGAGCCTGGCCCTGTGTCTGCAAGATGTAACTAATGTCTTTTTCTCGGAGCATTTCTCCGTTGTTGAACGCAAATTGTGGTATATAGATGACCCGTGCCTGAAAGATAAGATATGTAAGATTTGGTATAAAGACAACCATGTCTAGGACAGCATAAGAAAAGGAGGTTACATAACCTTTCATTATTAGTCTTGCCTAAAGATTGAATTCCCTTGGGTGCTGTATTCTTCAGTGTAAAGTTATTTGTAAAGTTCTGAAATGGGTCATGTTTTTCTATGTCCGATTTCTTGCCATATATACGCGGGCATAGCAGACGACAGGGGCCTGAGGTCAAAGTTTAAACTGGTACACGATAAACAAATCCCTGCGAATTTGCAAAATGTATGCAAGCTGCAAACTGTTTTCTCTGGTATACACTAGAAAAAAATGTTTATCTCCTGCATTACTGGTTGCAGGCTTGACCATCGTCTAAACCATAATTTGACTTTAAAAAGGCGAGAAACCGCTTCGCTTGGTCGCGCGCATTCATATCGGACGGACCGCGCCATTTCAGTGAAGAATCGGAATTTTACAAAAGCTGAACAGCATTGCCTAGGAATCTTTATATCTTTGGTAATTAACAAAATCATCTCAACATTATAGCTATGAAATATACTATTCAGATGAAATTTTTTCGAGATGTTTTTACTGGGATATAAGTTGTATCGTCCCTCCAGCAAACAATGAAGTGGTCGGGACGATCAAAACAAATCCCGGCTCACTTTGCGCGCCGCACCTACTTCGCCTCTGCAGACAATCTTGCAAGATATGTCAAATTTCTCATTCACAGGTACGCGTGTGTGCGAAATTTCTGCAGGTAATTCAGTACAAAGCTATATTTCACAACACGAGCTGTATTAAACGCTAAATCCATTGATTTAAGTGTATGGATGGTAGGGGAAAATATAGCCAGGGGTGACCACAAATAACGATTACCCAGAAAATTGGCCCTATATAACCTACGTACACACCTGTGGTCTCTCGGATGTGTACAGTAGTTGCTGTTTCCGGTTTGGCATCACCCCGTCCATAGATCGCCCCCTAGTGTGTTTCGGCTGATCTGGCTGGTTCCGTGTTGCCACCGCCACATCCGCATCTCTTCCACCGGCTCTCCCGACGCCTCGCGCTCGGTCGAGAGTCTACCTCCTCCCCGAGTCAACCCCCTGTGATTGCCGAAAGGTTGGGTGAAAAGCGTAGCTGCAGCCCCTGATGTTCTCCACTGCTAGGCTCAGAGAGCGTCCTGTCGAGCGCAGCAAAGTCAAGCGCCACACACATCCAATACGGCGCTGCCACGCAGGCGGCTTGCCATTTTTTTGCACATGGCAGCGCATTATGATATCTCATACTTTAAATCCATCAATTTTGTACCTGTAGATGAAATATACTTCATTTCATTTTAATTACTCTTACGTACTTCGAGATGACACAGGGAGACAGCTACGCGGTTTGGGGCATATATGATGTCTTTATTCTGCTCGATGAGAGGCTTGCAGGTGGTGCAAAGACATCAACGGCCTAAGACCAAGGTCTTGCCGATTACAACAAACAATGTAGGGTCTAAGACCAGGATCTTGGCTATAACAACAAACAATGCAGTGAATGTACATACACATGTAGTGGTACGGTTTAAATTCTGTGAAAGGAAACTTCAATGCGACAAGGGTGGGATGGTGGGTAAGCGAGAGGCGAGCCCTGCCGTGACTCAGACGGCGGATGTCGCTCAGTGAGGTCGAAGGTCACTTCCTACAGAGAAATTCCACACGATTGCTCTATTAGCAATCCTACCATAATTACTCTTACGTACTTCGAGATGACACAGGGAGACAGCTACGCGGTTTGGGGCATATGATGTCTTTATTCTGCTCGATGAGAGGCTTACTGGTGGTGCAAAGACATCAACGGCCAAGCCGAGCGTAGTGAGGTGGCCCCAAACCGCGTAGCGGAAAATGTGTGAAGAAGGGTGGTATTGTTATTGTACATGTAATAAATTAGAGAGAATATAAAATTCCAGTTCAAGTGTCAAAGAAACAGTCCAGGACTTGTGAAGATCCGCCTGCAGAACGCCGCTGGGCACTGTCGAACAGCGTAGACTCGGGCCGTAAACAGGTGCGTCGGCGCGGTGAGCCTAACTTAGTACTGTGAAGTGAGGGGTCCTGAGGGTCCTCAGCACGCCGCTGGAGCTGGTTTCCTTGTGTTGTCGATGGTGAACAGAAGTAACGCAGAGAAGGAAGTGCCACTCGTGTACGTAGCTGCCGCGAGCACGTCACCGGAACGTACTGCGCCTGCGCAAACCCTGGTAGTTTGGGGCTTGGTTTGGTCAACGTTGCATTAAAATCCCGCTTGTTGCACAGTATATGTTAGAGACATGGTTTCGTGTAAAACGTACACGGAGTTTTACCCTTATATACGCACGTACTTTCTTAAACGCGGCCCTTTAGTAAACCGGGGGTTTAGCATGTCTATACTTTTCGCGCAGGCGCAGTACGTTCCGGTGACGTGCTGCTGCCGCGCCGCTGATGGAACCATGATTGTCACGGGAAATCACGGACGTCTCGCGAGAACGGGAAGGGCGCGAGAATTCGAGAAGATTCGGTGGAACTGTTGGGGTGGGGGGCGGTCGACGTTTGGTCTCCAATAGGACTGTACGTCCCCGATGAGAGAGGGCAAGTCCTTCGTAGCATCTGCAAGGTTGTCTGGGACAGAGTTTCAGTGACTTGATGTTTCGTAGCCTCAGGAAGAGCGAGTTACTGGCTGTCGAAAGTGGCTTGATGGCACGCTGGCCATGGCGTGGTGTTCGGACAGCTCGCCCGTCGTGGTGACGCACTTTATCGGCCGATTCCGTGAGCAATCCAGCGGTCCCGCATCGTCTACTGGCGGAATCGTGTGCCTCAGTAGTTCAGACACGCTGTGCACTGGGTAGAAGCTCTTGATCAGAGCTAAAATTCAGAAATTTTGAACGAAAAGATAAGCGAGAGGCGAGCCCTGCCGTGACTCAGACGGCGGATGTCGCTCAGTGAGGTCGAAGGTCACTTCCTACAGAGAAATTCCACACGATTGCTCTATTAGCAATCCTACCATGTATATGAATGATAGATATACCCGGTTTATATCTCCTTCACATTGGTTGTATAGAAAGTAGATCTAACAGTTCGTGATTACTTCACTGCCAGTGACATCAGGGCTCTAGCCAGCTTGACATTTTTTTCCGTCAGCCAATTCCCATTGTCGCGAAAACACTATTCCAGGAGTTATAGAGACTGAACTGAGACCTTGAAAAACGGGTTTTAATGAGATTATCGTATGCGAAAGGGCACCGACACACATTATCAACAATCATAACAATAGCAAAACAAACAGTGTGTGGCTTTTACGGCCGTGGACGGCGTCTCCAAGCAGCCTGTAGCTTCCACCAAGGAGCATTTATCAGATTTTTGTCCGTCAAATTTGACGGATTGGTTAACCGTTTTAAATTTTTTCCGTCACACGCAGTAAATTTCCGTCAATTGACGGAAAAACGAACGCTGGCTAGGGCCCTGAACTGTGACATACAATGATTCAATTTACGACCTTTTTTCGTTGGTTTGATAACAGAACCTTTTAACATCGATCGCAATGAGAACAAAGGTCGACCAAATTGACCTAAAATGAACGTTTGTAGATAAGTAGACATACACTGATATTGTTCTACTACATGTCTTTAATGAGAACTATTTTCCCTCTTTCATACAAGTTGGGATTTCTGTTCAGCACCAAGGACAGGTACTTTTGCCATATGTGGACAATGGATGAATACAGGAATCATTTCATAATCCTAGCCGTGGCGATTGTAAGCAAGAAAAGCCTACAACAGTCAACACAGCTATCCATGAAGGTTCACAAGATTTGTATGATCTAATTCTAGCTCCGGATTCTTTCTGACTGGAATAATGGTAATAATAATATTGTCCGCATGCAAGATGACGCTCCTGTATCAGTATGTTGACAGTATGTAAGTAGATTTTATTTATCACATCAGTTCGCTCATTCATTTTCACACGACTTTGGGATTTTGTTACCCACCGTTACGTTACAGATACAAATGTACTAAATGTGGGAAAATATGTCGTTAACTTCTAAAATTGTACACCAAAACGCCCATTGTTTATAGTTTCCTGTCTGAAATCTGCGGGCTATAACTTTGTATAAGAATAGTAATTGCCGATTGGTACCCTACATCCGGATATCCAAGCATAAGATACTCGTACCGACATGTACATGTATATATACAAAAAATGTATATACATTAGTACATTCACTCTTTTACATGCAATGTATTGCGTATTGGTCAATCATTTGTATCGACTCCCTGACATCAATTGTAACGTCGCGCATTGTTAAATGCCTGTTGATTATGTGAAAATGTTAAATCTAAAAATTCAAAGTTATTTTTTGGAAACATGATTATCATCGTGTTAATTGTGTTATCCTATTGTGGTGTGATATCAGCAATTTAAAAATGTGAAAGGTTTAAGGAAATGTATTAAAATAAGGTCCTCTTAAGGCGCGGGACTGTCACTTTCTTTTCGTCAACAACATGGTCCGAACATACATTTTCATATAGCGTTCTGAAATCAAAAGGAAGCAAGAGCAAGATCATAGTTCACCATTCTTTCTCGTAGTTTCTTAACCATCTAGTTGTTCTTTCCTTCGCTTCTTCCCAGTCGAACAGTGGCTGGTATCCAAGGTCCTTTCGCGCCTTGTCGTATCTGAAGTAAAACGCAGTGTTATACAGCTGCAGTATGCCCCGAGTTATAGGCGGACGGAACGCTAAAACTGGCTTCAATAGCCACTGCATCATTTCTAGCACGAAAGCCATTGCGTACCATACACGTAAGGGGATCAGGGTATTGTCGTCAATGGTGTACCCCATAGGAGAGAGCAGCTCGGCATGGAAGGAGGAGTAGTCGTTGACGGGCGTGTCGTCGCTGACGAAGTATGTCTGCCCTCCGACCGCGTCGGGCCGGCGTCGGATCTCTCGGGCGGCCAGGACGTGGGCCCAGGCCACGTTGCCAACGTACACCGGTCGGACCTTCGGTCCCCTGGCCGAAATGCGAGGAAGCTTCCCGTCGTGGCTGTCAGCGTACCGCCAGTCTGGGAACACTCCCACCGGTCCGCCCTCCCCGTAGATATACATGGGCCTGAGGACGCATGTGTGCAGAGTGACGCCTGACGACAGGACCAGACCGTTGTGAGAGAGGACCAGCGTCTCTCCCTCGGCCTTTGTACGGCTGTAGGTGAAACGGTGACCTACAACAGGAAACAGAGATACTCTATATATTAAAGGTTTATGAATGAAACTAATGAGTGAAAGACCCATTGTACTTTTACTTCTACACGATACAGGACAAAGTGCCCCACGATACATCGGAATGGATGTAACATTTTTTCGTCACTCGCAGCAAAACTGTACATGTCAAATGACGGAATGCATGACGGGCGCTGGCCAGAGCCCTGCGTATACTCCCTCAAACTGGTCTTATAGATGTAACGTTATGTCTCTAAGAAATGTCATGATTACTTCGATGAAGGATACACTTCCAGGTAAATGACGATACGCAAGGCAACAGATACTCAAGCAACGCAAGCATTTCAAATCTATTCATTTGCTTGAGTAACTGGTACCTTGAGTAATTCATGAGACAGAAACATACAAATAGAGATCATCATTAATGTACCTAGTACCTGTGTGGTTGTACGGAGTGTCCTCGGTTCCATCCCTGACCGGGTCACCGCTACTGTTGGGTCCACAGACTTCGACGCTGCTGGTGAAGACCAGGAAAGGCACGCCCACTTTCTCACAGCATCGCAGCAATGTTTCAGTTCCTGAGGGAAGAAGGCATGTCATAATAAGAGGAAGGTTGAAGTTGTAGAATTGGACTAAAGTGGCAGTGATATTGAAAACGAATTCTGCTACATGTCGATACTGGAAATTACTTTTGCCACGTATGTTATGCATATTTTCTCTACCTCTCGGTGTTCACTATAGGTATAGGTGACGGTCACGGTGTCTATTCGTTACCGGGTCCTGGGTTGATTTTAAGTCCGTCCCGGAGCCCGGCCGGGTCCAAAAATACCCCGGGAACCGCTGGAAGGTGTCCCTCTGGATCGCGTGAGGGGCACGCCTAAAAGAGCCAAAAATTATATGCCTTTTTCCAATTGGGACCTAAGCCTTAGTCGATCTTGGCAACATCTTAACTTCCTAAAGCTAAGGGCACAGCCCGCCGTACGTCCAATTTGTCCGTACGTTTTCTTTTTTAAGGCCACGTCCGCCACATATTTCTAAAAACGTTCAGGCTGTACAGGGCAGGCACGTCGCCCGTACTGGCACGTACGGGGGGCGAATCCGCAGCCAAATGACACACAAGTTTTGCCTGCGCGTAAAGTTCTACGGCGTGTCTGCGTGCTCCAAAATCCGTCGGATTTTCTAAGAGTTCGTCCTGAGGCGGTACTTACCACTTACGGATCCAAAAAGATTGCCCACGTTTTGGCACGTAAACAGCACTTATTTGCACGTACAGCGGGTTGTGCCCTTAGCTTTATTTACCTTTTACGTTGACGTCCCACATGACCTGATCGGGGACACGCCCTGTGACGTCGATGACAGCTGCTGTGTGGATGATGACGTCAACGCCCCTGCATGCCTCCGACAGGGCCTGCTCGTCCCTGACGTCACCAACAATGTTGACGATGGGAGTTACAGGGCTTCTTTCTTGATCTACGATTGGGGGACAGTGCGAGCTTTCAATCTTCTTGCAGAACAAAGTTGTTTATCCACAACCACATGTCTACGGAGCTGACATTTCGATGACCGACTGCGACCTTCCTGTTTAGTAGTCGAGGCTTCGGGTTAACATCTTAAAAAGGTGATAGCCACCTGTTATGTCAATCCTTCCACTAATGTGATGATACCAAATGATTTTCAAAAATGAAATAAGATTTTTTAAAAATTACCCAAGAGGTTGACTGCGTTTGTCTTCGACACATCGTATTTCCGACACGTCCTCTTCTTTCTCCGCTAGCATCTGGACAATGCGACTCCCGAGGAACCCTCTCCCGCCGGTGACTAGGTACACTTGACCGCGGGCTGCCATTGAATTTCTCTTCTGTGTATTGAAGAAATTGGGAAACCTCGTTAAGCACCTTCGTAGTAATCTCCATGCAGATTTACTAGTGGCATAAGATAGTATCAAAGCTGGCTAAGGAGTACAGCTGGCCAAAGGGAGTCATCAGCCATTGGGAGCCAAACACAGTCCGGCTTCATTCGCACAAACACAGACCGGCTTCACTCCTCTGGCAGCTTTTGATACTACCGTATGATCTGCTTGGAGATTACCTTTGTAGACGTTGTAGGAGCGGCGTTTAGTTTTGGAGCGGGAACGCTGATTTTAATTTTCAGATTGTTCTCTAATACAGTGGGACCTCCACGAAGAAGATAAAAATCGCCGGTCGCGACATGAAAGTCTTGGAAGGAGCGGCTAAAGCGTATTGCAGTAAAAGTGACCAAATAAAAAAGTGCTTCACTCGCCCGGTCCTATCAAAGTTGATGTTGACCTCCCAAGAGTTCTTTTCGTTATCTATTCCTTAGACTTCCCACCATATTATAACAATACAATGATCATTACAATTTCAACGCACAAAAATTGTTCTCAAACTTAACAGTACTGTGTCTCAACCAAGGACGTTGTTCATCACAAGACCGCCGTGTTACCTTAAAGTAGTGAAAACCTTAATACATACCAAAGATAAGCTGTCCGAAGATTGCCTGAGGCCTGACGGTTGTCTCTAACACCTGTTGTTCAAGTTTGCTCCAGAAAATCGTTCGTAAAGGTGAAGAACAATAACGGTCAAAGCTGTTAAACTTCGCCGTCTGAAAATGAAATGCAATACGCGCTTGACTGGCTGCATTACAGTCTGTGAGTGGGGACTTTCGTAATCTTACATTCGTCATCACTTTTCAAGGAAATCCTTGACACAATCTTCGTCTGACGTGATTTTCATCCTTGAATATTTCTTATCGCATAGTTTAACCTTATTTGGCAAACTTTACTCCGCCAAGGCCGTCTTCTAAATGTTGAGATATTGCTTCAGACATTCAATGCCGTGCGCCGGCTTTCTGTCGTAAAACATTGAATTGTCGTACTTACGGCGTCAGCACAAAACGTTTTCGACCTGCGCGCTAAGGAAAAACAGCAATCATGGCGGACAATAATGCCGATTGGCGAAGTCCCGCGTTCCGACAGAAAGTTATGGCTCAAATGTAAGTATTCTGTCTAATTAGCATGATCATTAATATATCTAGGAGATACACTATTATCGTATAAAAGTTCTGACTGAATATGTTACTTTATGATATCACAATTGGAAGGATCCAACCCAATGAAGTTTTCGAAAATATGTGACAAGACGTCACTGCACTGCAAGTTGTAAACAATAAATTATGCGGGTATCGCTATTCGTAAACAACACGTGTACGTTATTTGTGCCAAATATCAGCCTAAATATGATGCAGGTTGTGGTCAAGGGTAGTGGCTTCTGTTCTTGTCACGTTCAAACAGATAACGAGCACCAGATTATCTCTTCTTCAGTTATATGTGGTCAAGACTCAAGGCTAACTAAAAATTTATGACATCCAAATATTTTTGGCAACAGTAGTCGGTGAAAAATAATTATTATTTGCTGTGTGTGTACCTTTGCGTTGGAAGAAAGTTTAGCATTGTACTATGAATAGTATGATTGATACGAACACAGATGAGCTTCCTGGAAAATCTTACACTTCTTTTAAAGGAGGACTAAGAAGGTTGCATACTCAATATCATATGTAATGTTTGCAATGAATTAAACTATCTTTTTGCAATGAATTATGATGAGGAATTAGTCGAGATTGGTACATGAAAATGATGCTTGTCACTGTCATGTGTGATGAGTATGTTATACTTCCATTTTTTTGTTATCTTTCGTTTTTGAGGCTACCAATTTCAATTTGCTGAAGACTTTTGTAAGCCTATATAGGAAAGTCGTGTAAAGTGCCTTTCCCAAGGGCACAAGATCGGTGACACGGCGGGGTTTGAACTCAGGACCTTCTGGACTTGAGTCAAACGTGCTGCCGATTGCGCCGCGCGGTCCCACAATTCCTTCGTCTGTGAAGTTATTCCTTCGTCTGTGAAGCCAGACCGAGACAGAGAAGAAGATTCCTCCAAGGACGTCATATGTAACAACTTACTGTAAATCTTTAGATGTTCACAGTGGTATGAGTTTGGTAGTTTTGAAACACTAGGCGAGTAGCCATGGGGCAATTTACCAGGTATGCAATACAAACAAAAGGTGGGATATGAATATGATGTCTAGGAGGCAGGGCTTTAGCCAGCTCGAAATTTTTTTCCATCAGCTAATTACAATCGTCGTGAAAACCGCGAAAATTAATTAGAAGGACTGAACTGAGACCTTGAAAAAGGGGTTTAATGCGATTATCGTATGCGAAAGGGCGCTGACACACATTGTCAACAATAATAACAATAGCAAAACAAACGTGTGGCTTTTATGGCCGTGGACGGCGTCCCCAAGCCGCCTGTAGCTTCCACCAAGGATTTTTGTCCGTCAAGGTTGACGGATTGGTTTTAAAACTTTTCCGTCAGACGCAGCAAATTTCCGTCAATTGACGGAAAAACTGACGCTGGCTAGAGCCCTGTACTAGAGCCATCTAGCAGTGTTCTTTGAAAATGCAAGAAGTACAAATGTAAATGTACATCGTGTCATAATGGCCGGCAAATGACGCAGACCTCAATTCTGTGCCGTTAGTTCCATTTCCTTTGATTTTTTTAACCGGGGTTACCGGAGTTAAAAAAAAATACCCTACTACTGAAATTTAAACAGCAAGGATGCTTGCTGGGTGCCACTAGGCACAACAAGGTAAGCAACGTCATTATCATCATGCCAGCGCCAGATCCAGGGCTCTAGCCAGCTCGAAATCATTTTCCGTCAGCCAATTCCCATTGTCGCGAAAACAGTATTCCAGGAGTTAGAGAGACTGAACTGAGATCTTGAAAGACGGGTTTTTAATGAGATGATCATATGCAAAAGGACACCGACACACATTATCAACAATCATAACAATAGCAAAACAAACAGTTTGCGGCCGTGGACGGCGTCCCCAAGCCGCATGTAGCTTCCACCAAGGATTTTTGTCCGTCAAGTTTGACGGATTGGTTTTAAAATTTTTCCGTCAGACGCAGCAAATTTCCACCAATTGACGGAAAAACGGACGCCGGCTAGAGCCCTGATCAGATCACGCCTAAGTGAAATCCCTCACTTGACTTACCATAACTTAAAAGGCTGACATGTTGCTGTCATTTTACAACACTTTTTTTACAAATATTTTCCAGCGATGATGCGGTCCGTGCGGCAGGAAACCCGACCTCCAAGAGCAGCATGGAGATGGAGAACCACGTGTTCCAGAAGGCAAAGAGCAGGGTCAGTAGGATACCTGTGTGTGTGGAGGTGTGCATGGGTCTGTGTGTGTGTGGAGGTGTGTAGGCGTGTAGGTGTGTGTGTGTGTGTGTGTGTGTGCATGTTAATGTAGTGCCCAAAATACTTTTTTCAGCCAGGTTGCCCAGGCAGCAACCTGAGTCAAAAGCGAGGTTGTGCCATCAACCAGTGTTTCCGCCAGAGGGGCGTCCACCCGTCCATTGACGGTCTCATTTCGTTTTGGACGGCTTGAACGCAAACAGAGGCCGTCCTCATAAAAAAAATGCGACCCACATTTTGCCGAGAAATCTGTACAAACTTTAACAAAGTCGATAAATGTAAACCGCAGTTTTGTGTTTTGTATTGAAGCTAGACGCTTGGGGACGCCGTCCACAGTCAGAAAGCCGCTTACTGTTTGTTTTGCTATTGTTATGATTGTTGACAATGTGTGTCGGCGGCCGGCCTTTCGCATACGATAATCTCATTAAAACCCGTTTTTCAAGGTCTCAGTTATGCGAATTTTCCCTGCCACATTTCGAAAACTTGGCGGTAGGTCGATCTCGCTATTACTCTACAAACTAATAGTTGTTATTGGGAGAAAAAACTTAATAAGAAAACACACTAACTTTGTCTAGATATTAAAAACTTTAGTCTCTGTTTTCATCATCAATCATCGTAAACAAAACAAAACACAATGAACAGAAACATGTGCCCACCGGGGTGCTCGGCACGGGAAATTCCCGACCTCTTTCAAGTTCGTTATCGGCAACACAGCGGAAAAAGAAAGGGTTCATATAAGAGGTGATGGACGTAAAAAACATCAAGTATAACTTTGGTTCCTTTTTATATGAGTTTTGAGCCCGCAAAATCTCCGAAAACGGCAGAAATTTTCGGGATAAATACGCATCAAAAATGGCGGTCAGTAGCTGTTGTGTATCCTAGCCAATCACAGCGCTAGTTTCCCGTGACGTCACTAGTTTTCCAGATCTCGCGAGAAGTCACCACGTGGGATTGCGGGATTTCGGCCGCGATTACGCTCACTGTCGCCGATAGACGATGTTTTTCGTCATTTCTGAACGCAAATTTCTCGATCTATGGAAGGTTTTAGATGATTTATAAGTATACTACAACATAAAAGAGAATATATACAAATGCTATTTCTTTTTTGAAAGTCCAAGAACCGTTTCTAGAACTTTTTACAAGTCGTAGTACCCGTTCGGTGCGGCATACCGGTACGCGGCACAGATCATAACACTTCGGCACTGAACTTAATCGGACATTAGTTGTTTTGTTTTTTCTTGCGACAGTTAACCATTAACTTTAATTTTCGCGATTTTACAATTAAATTTAAATTTCGCGGTTTTACAATTAAATTTAATGTTCGCAGTTTTGCAATTAAATTTAATTTTCGCGCCCCAAGGTGGACGGCCTCCCAGCTGAGGTCTGGCGGAAACACTGCCATCAACATTTCAGGTTGCCACACTTCTAACTAATCTAAGTTATCTTTTCTTCCAGTGACATGTAACTACACAGCAATAAATACAAAAGTTTATGTACATAGAGTAGGTGGGGTGTTTAGGTTGCGTACTGAGCTACCTGAGTTTGAAAATAAGTCGCACCATGCAAATCAAGTACAAAAGTCTGCATATGCTTGATATGAATGAATATGTGGATACTTTTCATGTCAGTTCTTGTAATTTTGAAAAAACGTGTACATGCATGCACATTTAGTGTATGTCTGTACAACAACTCTGCAGTTACAATTTCGAATGCAGGGAAAAGGCGTTACTGAAGTCAATGTATGTCAGTGTTCTCGCCAGGAATTTTTCACAGCGTCGGGCAGGGGTCCGGCGGCCGCCGAAGGCCCCCGGCGGGGTCCAGGGGCAGAGCCCCGGTGGGGGGACCCAGGGGGGCGAAGCCCCCCGGAAGCTCTTGCATTTTAGGCTATTGAGAAGGCTTATTTCATCATTTTTTAGGGCCATATCTACGATAATCGCAGCAGTCACTTAACTTCTCGTCAGCAGTTTGACGTAACAATATTTCGGGTCAAAGCTTCACAGACAACTAAAAACTCATACGGTCATAAACAACAAACTTTACTCAGCTCAACAGTACTTAAAAATATTGTCCTGGTTGCCATCCGAAGTTGAAGCGCTTGTTTATAATCATTTTTTTGGGGCCATATCTACGATAATCGCAGCAGTCACTTAACTTCTCGTCAGCAGTTTGACGTAACAATATTTCGGGTCAAAGCTTCACAGACAACTAAAAACTCATACGGTCATAAACAACAAACTTTACTCAGCTCAACAGTACTTAAAAATATTGTCCTGGTTGCCATCCGAAGTTGAAGCGCTTGTTTATAGCGCTAGTATCGCTGTTAGCAGCCGTGCAACTTTTGTTGACGGTCTCCCTGCGTCGCCGCCTCGCCGTTAGAGTTTAGACGATATTCCCACGGACATGTTTCAAGAAAATACCCGGTAAAAACCGCTGTTCCGCGTCAGATTCCATTCTTTAAAACATGTGGGACTCCGTGTTACAATCTAATAAATATTTTGTAGAAGCACCGCTGTGGGAAAGAAAGTCCAAGGAATGTAATATTACGTTGAAGTTCGCTGTAAACTTGCACACGGCACATGACTGAAACTGTAAACAACAGCCGCGTTTGATTGATAGCCGGCGGCCCTTTGATCAAATCGGAAAGGCGCCGATACTGCCCTGGCGGTTTGTGGGCGGGGCCACAAAGGGAGGCTTGTCGGCGAAACTATTAAACGCCCAGGTTTTACATACAAACTTACGATGGTTTGTATCTTACGAATGCCGATACAAAGAGCTTCAAATTTAGAACAGGAATTTTGGGAAAGCGACCCGCTCTTGCTCCAGAATTATGTCGGAAAGAATTGATTCTATTTCCAGCGCTGAAATAAAAATTACGCAACTATCAGTAAGTTGAGTAACAGCCTATGTTGGTCAACCCAGCTCCCCAAATAAGGGCATTCCCCGGGAACTGGCTGTTCCGGCCGGGGAGGGATCCCACCCCACTGATCACTCGCAGCACACGCGCTACTCATTTTATTTTATTTTTTTGGCACGAACGCAGGGCGGCACACGCAAAATTTAGAACAGGAAACTTTGGAACGCGACCCGTTCTTGCTCTAGAAATGTGTCAGAAATAATTGATTCTATTTTCCGTACTGAAAAAGAAAGACGCAACTGCTAGTAACAGCCTCTGTTTATCAACGCCGCTGTTCCGGCTGTTCCGGGGAGAGATCCCACCCCGCTAATCACGTGCGGACAAGGCCCTCTCGCGTCTGTGTTTACATTTCCGCGCGCGGGAACGCAAGGGTGGGAGGGGCTGCGAAACGCGGTACGGCGGGCCGGTGCTGTAAAACACCTCACTTCGAGCTGATAACTTCCTAAAACAGCGAAGGCGCGTGCTTGGCACGTGCCTATGTATTTTTACTACGATCTTTTTCTTTTATTCCCCATTTTTTTGCCGCTACGCTGGATGAAAAAGCAGCGTAGCGGGTTTTTTACAGCGTCATTTTTCCAGCCCACAGCGTATCGGCCCGCTATGCTGAAAAGGCCTGGCGAGAACACTGCATGTATTGATAGTGATGAAGTTGCACATACCTGGTTTGGACTCATGCATTTTTACAGCAGATTGTAAGGTGGTGCTTCTGTGTATAATATAGCCATGGATTGCCACGGAATGAGCACTACAAAGAGGGAGGTATATAACAAAGGAGTAAACAGTACATGCAGGGTTCTCTCCAGAAATTTTTAGCATAGTGGAGGGGCTGGCAAAAATAACCTGGACCAATGCGCTGCGCTTTCATGAAATGGGTTCATTTTGTAATGACAGAGGGTGTCAAATACTACAAGTATAATATGTTATAGTGATTCCTTTGTTGTGAAGTGGCAAAATGACTACGGTTTTGATCATCACCAATTCACAAGTTTTTGTAGACAATGCCAACTGGAAAAATGATGCCACTTGGCACAAAAATCTAATTAGCAAAACTAGCCAAGAAAATAGGGAAGAAACACACTGAATTTCAAAATGAGTATAGTGATGCTGGGCTAGGAGTATAGTGGAGGGCCTCCGTTATTCCATCCTCTGGGGAGGACTCTGACAGTCATGCTTGGTAGTGGTCTGTCGTCTTGTTGATGATTGCCAACTCTGTATTGGAGACATTGGCATAATTTGCACATTTAGCATTGGATGGCTGCAGCCATGTTTTGGCCTCCAGGTTGTTGTTGGCCTTTGTCAGTATTTCTTTGTGTGGCTATTTTTCAGTGGCATCTAGCTGTCTCAGTCAGGGACTTTGTACCTGGTCATAAATGAAAAATAGATACCGATATTGCAATTAATTGGACTTGATATTTGTGGTAGGAAGGGTATCAAACACTTGAGCCCACGATACAAACATTATTACTACTTCAATCAAAGAGGCTTGTGTCCTATTGATGTGTAGATCTGACTCTATATGTTTTGATGGCAGTTTGAGTTCGGTGGTAAATCTTTACTAGTCTTTCTCTTTCTTTCTTCTTTCTCCTGCACCTGTGCCTTCTTCTGTGGGAAACGTGTGATGTGGGAAAAACAAAGGTTACAGGGTAAAACCTTGCAGGCTAATCCTTCAAGGACGGAGTTTGAAGTTAAACCTAACCAAATATGGTAGGTTTCCACGCTGATAATCATCATGCCTGTTTGCCTTAGATCCACATGCTTTGGTGGTCTCCTGTTCAAAGTGGAAGAGCTTTAATTCGTCATTACTGATTACTGTTAGTGATGGAGTTAACTGGATATGCAAATGTTTCCAAAGGGGAGAAAAAATAAAAATCATCAGGAAAGAAATTATATAATATAGAACTTTATTGCATGACAATTGTACATGGCACAATGTATGGCAACAACTATTACACAAAGTACAAAATAGGTGTATAGAATAAGACTTAATATCCTAATTAGAAATAATATAAAAGCCAGTTGTCAAAGGTGCAATGTCCTGTTCGCAAGATGAAAGCATTGTATATATAAGGTGTATGTCTAAAAAGGAACAAAAAAAAAAGAAACATCCGACGAGGAACACAAACCTTCGTCTTTCAGCGTCATAGATGGTTGTAACTTGTACTGTAGACTGAGCTACTTCTACCTACACTACATCATTCATGGCGATTGTCTAAGGTATAATGTTTAAGCTTTCAACGTCATCAGCTGTGCTGAGTTTTGATTGGCTAACAACGAAAGAAAGAAAAAGAACTCAGGCCAGTAGGCCAGCAAAAACAGAATGTTTACCTTTGGAAACATAACTAAACAGGGTTGCAGGTTCTTGTTGTTTGGTCAAGCAGCAGTTCTTGAAATGAAAATGTACCTAATATAATGTCTACCTTTCATTTTGAATCTCATGATGCAACAACAGGCAATACATGTATATGATGTCATGACTAAGTAGCTAATGATATATGATATGTGGGTATTGAAATATTTATGTTGTAATGATGTACATTGTGTGTCAACTTCAAGGACAAAATGGCTGTCATATGGTAAATGTTCAATCACAGCACCATATGCATGCCCTGTCCCCGGTGCTGAAAATCCTTCCAATTCATTATGAATTCTACAAAAAATCACAATGGGGTGCATATGAATGGAGGGATGGAGTAGGGTAATGGTGGACTTCCCCTTCTTCCAATGTTTGGAGTTTTTGAAAATTCTAAGTTAGAATGGGATATTCTAAGTCATATGAAGGGGGGATATCAGATAGGGGCCACATGTGACCCAGTAGCATCCCTGGTCAATCTGAATATTAGGCTTGTTAGAGATTCTGCTCCCCTGGGTAAGGGAGTAAATAGTCAGGGGCATGGGTATGGTACCCCTCTTTACAAACAACCATTGTGTAGTTGGCATCCATCTGCCTCGGGAGACAATGGTAGGCAGACAGTCACTCACCGTCATTGTCAGAGAATCTGCTCCCCTGGGTAAGGGATTGGATAGTCAGGGGTATGGTGGCATGGTACCCCTCTTTAGATTCAACCTTGGTTACCTTTAAAAGTTAAATCCCAAACCAATTCTGTACAGTTGGCATCCATCTGTCTCGGGAGACAATGATAGGTAGATAGTCACTAGCTGGAGTGGGTTCGGTGACCCATCTGCCTGTCCTGTACGTGACTTTTTAAGGTGAAGGAGGGATGTGCACTTCCTTCTCCACCCACTCGTCTGCTGACGCACGAAGTCCCACAGTGACAAGAACTGCATGCCACATGTAAGACGGCCCCCGCAGATGCAGCTTTGTTGTTTGGAGTATCCGTCTCCTAGGATGACTTTCAACCAAGGATGTAAAGGGTTCCTCTTAGTCTTACCCCTGACTCATGTATAGCGGGTGCGTCATGCCCATACATGCCCCTTGGGACCAATGCTATACATGGAAAAAGCTTTGTCCTTGGTGCTGAAAAGTCATCCACTTCATATAAACTCATTTTTGCGAACTGCATAAAAATCTAAGATGGCCAGTAATATTACAGAAGTTCCCACATCTACTTCAATACATATGTACTACATGTGCCAACTGAGTTGGTGAGCATTTACTGTAAGTTCATTCATTTTTGCTGGGTACTTATTGATTTCGCAGTAGAGGGGGAAAGACTTGTTTGCGGCATTTTTTTAGTACAGTATATGTTAACAAGTATATGTTAACTTCTGATTTCTCAACAGTACACAAAAAGGTTTTAAAGAACATAGAAAGTTGGGAGTTGTTTTAAAATGGTGGCACAACTTTATTTTTGAAGAAAAATGTTTGAACCAGATGTTTCACATGAGCAAGCCTTCTTGTTCTTTGCATTCTGTAGTATATGGTAACAGGTGCAAAATGGTGGCACAACTTTTTTTTTTTTTAAAAAGGTACAAACCAGGTTTCAAACATGAGTTATCCTTCATGTTATACAGTGTATGTGTTGTTGACTTCTGTTGACTCCAATATAAGAGTTTTTAGAAAGTTGGATGTTGTTTTGAAATGGTAACACAACTTTATTTTTGACTGAACCAATTATCTAACATGCCCCAGCCTCGCCGCTCTATCAGTCTCACCTGTTGATTTCCGTCTCCTCCGTACCACCTCTGATCTTCTGCTTCACCTGACTCTCCTGCAGAATTTAAAATGGTAGAACAACTTTGTTTCAAATACAATTGCATGAAACAGGTATTTAATATGACCCAGCCTTCCTGTTCTTCGTATTCTATAGTATATATGAGGTTAACTGCTGATTTGTGCAATACAATTGCGAAGGTTTTCAAAGGACATGGAATTAGAAAGTTGGTAGTTTATTGAAATGGTAGCGCAGCTTCACAACTTCTGCTACCCTTCCTGTTTTCCTGTGTTCGTATAGTATACATGTATATGTGGTTAAGAACACAACTTTATTTTTGAGGAAAAATGCCTGAACCAATTATCTAACATGCCCCAGCCTCGCCGCTCTATCAGTCTCACCTGTTGATTTCCATCTCCTCCGTACCACCTCTGATCTTCTGCCTCACCTGACTCTCCTGCAGAATGGCAACTCTGCAATATTCATGCGACATTTTCAACTTATTGGAAAATAATTTATTTCTGCATTCTCGTCTCCCCTGTTGACGTCGTGGAATTTCCGCCGAAAGGGCAGGGTAAGACCTTTCACAGTCCAGTAGAAATTCCCTCCTCAAATTCCTGAGCCAGCCAGATTACATTATATACCCCCACAAAAGCTTCAAGCTGGTAACAGTACTGTATATTTTTCACCAGTATTTTAAAAAAGTTGAATATTCTGATAACTGTCTGCAATGTGACAAGTTTGACTACATTATAATTTTATATACCCCCACAAAAGCTTCATGCTGGTAACAGTACTGTATATTTTTCACCAGAATTTGAAGGAAAGTTGTTCTCTTTACATATTAGGAAGACCATTAAGCAATATCTAGAGCTGTTGGCAGTGTTGAATATTATGAAGTGTATTGTTACTAGTTTGATTACATTATATATACCCCAACAAAAGCTCAACACTGGTAACTGTATATTTTTCACCAGAATTTTTAGATAGTTGTTCTTTTCCTTTGCGTTTTAAGAAAGACCATTTACGTTGAGAGCCAGAGCCGTTGAATATTCTGATCAGTGCAGTTTGACAAGTTTGATTACACAAATTAAATAGTCTCACAAAAAAACACTGGTAACAGTACTGTATATTGCTCACCAGAATTTCAAAAAAGTTGTCTCCTTATTTACGTATGAAGAAAAGCCGTTAACGATGAGAGCAAGAACCGTTGAATATTCTAATAAGTGCAGTTTGACAAGTTTTATTACATAATATACCCCCACAAAAGCTTCAACACTAAGAACGTTAACACAGTACTGTATATTATTTTACCAGAATTTTTTCCTCATTTACGTATGAAGAAAGACCATTAACGATGAGAGCCAGAGCAGTTGACTTGAATATTCCGATAAGTGCAGTTTGACAAGTTTGCTTGCCTAAGATGAATAGCAAGGCAGCACAATTATTTACCCCGGGACCCGCCTGTGAATACGGGCCTAATGGCGAAGGCTGGTTGGCATGCCTCTGTGATTGTCACTCTTTAACCTTTTCACTAAATCCCTGCATACTGTGGCGGTCTCAAAGGCCAAAGGTACAAGATTATGGCGCAAGGTAAAAGGGAAGAAGAATGGCATCTCCTCACTGCTTTGACTTGGGAGGCACGTAGGAAGAATGAAAAGAGAGAGGAGAAAAGCAATGACCTGCCGATTTGACTTTTGTTGCACGTAGGATGAGGAATGAGGCTTTTTTTAATATATCGGATGGTAAAAGTTTGGGATTCATGTATATGAACTAAAAGAGGAATGTGTAGGTGGTGGATGAGGGCTATCTCCTGGACCTGTCCATCTGTTCCAGGACGGGAATTTTCTTTCACACAACCAGTTTTTCTTACCTGCTGACGTTTTGATGTTTCTCAATCGAAACGTCAGCAGGTGAGAAAAACTGGTTATGTGAAAGAAAACTCTTATGTCCTATGATCTACCAACCTGATGAAATTATTTTCGGAAGGAATTTTCTTGTTGGGAAGGACAAAGATTTCTTCCCATCCGTCCTAAAGATTTGAAATTCAAGACATGAATTTGATGGAAATGTGTGTTTTCTTAAGCTTACAATGACAGCTTGAAATGACGAAAATCAACAGCATTGGCTTCAAATCCCAAACAATGACTGGAATCATGGAAACATTTAATTTAAGGCTGGAGACAGCCCAGTGTGGGGTTTAGCCCGGCATCCAGCAGTGACAGCTATACCCAGGTGGGTGGGAGTGGGTAATAACCTTTCACAGCTGAATTCCAGGCTAAAATGGAGGACAGTGAACTTGACTTTCACAGTGAACATGTCAGGAAAAGACTGAGACTGACAGAAGAAAATGTACTACCGGGGTAGTTTTTTTGCACACCTAACTTATCTATGTTTTAGGAGAGGCCCACTTTTAGTTTGAATGCAATAATTCCCACTATATAATGTGATTGTGACCCGTGATGGCATCACTGATGTCCACGTTCAAGGTTCAAGGTTCATATAATATACAAGGAAGGAAAGAAGGTGCCTCAAGCAAGTTAAAGGGGAAGGGATACAACATGTAGCAACCCCTCCCTGTGAAATATACCCTTAAAACAGGACAATGGAAACTTGCCAGGCCTCGAAATTCATTTTTGGGATTAGGTGCACTGGTGCACCCAGCTTAAAAAATTGGGTGCACAAAAAAATTTTTGGGTGCACCACTTAAATTTAAGTATCAACCTAATAATAAAACTTAGTTACAAGCTATCAAATTCTTAAACAAGTACCATGACAGACATTTTTATTATCTTTCTAACACTTAGATGTCAAGAATATGATGTATACTAGTATACTTTGATATCTTTACGTACATAAACGTAAGAAAATGGGTGCACCCTGTGCACCCGTAGAAAATAATTGGGTGCACAGCTTCAATTTTGGGTGCACCTGGGTTCACATGCACCCAGTATTTCGAGCCCTGCTTGCTGTTGGCCCTATGCTTGACAAGTACTGAAGTAGGCATGACAAGGGTCTGAACAAACACTTTTCAAAGATTTAGATTATTACATGTCATGTCATGCACTGGACAAAGCCCACCAATGCTCTATGAAGTATAATACGCTTGGCAACTCAAAGCATCGTGTGGCATCTAGTAGTTGTGTAATTCAGATTCATGCCACAAAAGTGATGTAATGGTTTTGAGACAGCGGGTGTAGACCCCAGCCTGATCGCAATATTATTAATATATATCTATCGTGCAGGGATTCAGTTTGCCTCACAGTGTAAGCCCTGGAAACAGTCTGGCATCCAGGCTATATTGGGCAGGGTTCGAAATACACATACTTTACTTGCAATTTGCACATAATTTTCAAGATTTGCATATAAAATATTCTGAACTTGCAATCTTGCACATTGAAAATACCTCATTTTTACTATAGGCCGGGCCTATAGTAAAAATTTAGACACCCTACTCTAAGACAGAACGTCATCTGGACGTCGGTCTTTTTCCTTCCTTGTTTTTGCCGATAACTTTCTCCGGTAGCTTGTAATCAAAATTTGCCAATTCATTCTTGCGATCCTCGTCAGGATCGCGGCTTAGTTGTATTTTGCATGTGAATTTTTCAAATTGCACATAAAATTTTTGACAACTTGCAATTTTGCATGTAGCAACAAAAAAGTATTTCGATCCCTGTTGGGTGTTAACATTTTCATTTCACTTTATTCATATCGTTGTTTCCAAGCACACGATTCATTTTAGACCATTATTGCAGGGTAGCATGTAGTTGTACAGCTGTTAGGTTACAGTCTATTTGTCCTCCACTGCCACAAACACAATTGAATGTAATATTAACTCTCATAATTCCTCGGACTGCCACATTTTAAAAAGATATGAAATAGAATTGCAAATTCTTGCCCGTGGGCAGATTACAGGTAACATGAAATGCTACAAACAGTGTACGATATTGCAAGTATCTCCTATAGTCTGAACTAATTCTATGGATATTTCTACAGAATTATGGATAACTGGGTTGAAATAGAAATAAGGTGAATTGATTTACCTTTTCAGCTCCTGCATGTGGCATTGTACTTCCTACACATCTACAGAATAAAGAAGCATTTTTCAAATTCACCTTTCTAGAAAATAGACAGGAAGATATAGGGCTTCAAAATGGGATGGAATTAACTTTTCCCATCGCAAAAAACATTTGATTCCTTGCAGTTTCCTTTTCAGTTAATGATGCTTCCAAAGTTAAGGATGTTTCTGTTGGGTTTTCCTCTTTGCAGCATCCGCTATGTGTTATTCTCATCTACATGGAAAATATTGTGCAGAGTTAAGCTGAGTTTGAATTTTCCTCTTTACACTACAGCATCCGCTATGTGTCATTCTCATCTACAAGGCAAATATTGTGGTGAGTTAAGCTGACTTTGAATTTTCCTCTTTGCAGCATCCACTATGTGTCATTCTCATCTACATGGCAAATAATGTGATGAGTTAAACTGAGTTTGAATTTTCCTCTTTACAGCAGCCGCTATGTGTCATTCTCATCTACAAGGCAAATAATGCGCAGAGTTAAGCCGAGTTTGAATTATTTAGGAACCTTGCCGGCTAAGCCCATAAAGAAGACTTTGTTGTCACACTTGAATCAAAACTACTGAAATGGGTGTAATGTTTCCTGACACCTGGGGACACACAGTTCCGTCAGATGTCATTAAAGCTCCAGTAGCCATGGCAACCGTACCACGTTTTTGTAAACGTTGATAAACATCGTGTCATGCTACTAGTACCACTTGTGCCAGGAGTGTGTTCAGGTTGGTACAACAGAAAGTCCTTGTTTTTATTCAGAATATTCCTGGTTGAGATATGTACACTGTAATATTTGATGAACTGTAATCAGTGTTCCATGATGCTTCAAGGATATAGAATGTGCTGCATGAATATTGATGTGAATGTGTGTGTGATGCATTGATTCGAAAGGCCTGTCTTCAATATTCATACGTATGAATCACTTCTTGTGAAAATGATGAGTTGCCAGCAATTTTGAAATTCAAAGTAAATCAATAGAATTACATGAATATGTTATTGAATTGACATCCTTCTGTCTCGACTGTCGAGAGAAAATTGTCAATGGAGTAGGCAAACAGTCACTTGCTGACGTGAGTTTGGCAACCTGTTTGCCTGGCCTGCACACCACTTTTTACGGTTAAGGAGGGGTGTCAGGGCTCGAAATTTATTTTTGGGATTAGGTGCACTGGTGCACCCAGCTTAAAAAATTGGGTGCACCGAAATATTTTTGGGTGCACCACTTAAATTTAAGTAGAATGTCAAAAAAAAAACTACTAACAAAACTTACTTACAGGCTATCAAATTCTTAAACAAGTATGAAATAACATGACAGACATTTTTATCATCTTTCTAACACTTAGATGTCAAGAATATGATGTATACTAGTATACTTGATATCTTTCCATGCATAAACCTAAGAAAATATTTGGGTGCACCCACTGAAAAAAATTGGGTGCACAGTTCCAATTTTGAGTGCACCTGGGTGCACATGCACCCAGTATTTCGAGCCCTGGGTGTGCAATTCCTTCTCCACCCTCTCGTCTACTGGCACTCATAGTCCCACAGGTGCAGGAACTGCCACATGTATAAAATGGTCCCACTCAGATGCAGCTTTGTTGTTTGGAGTATCCGTCTCCTAGGAGGACTAAATCTGACAAGGATGTAAGGGGTTCCTCCTACCCTTGACTTGTATTTATAGCCGGTGTGTATGTATCATCACTGTAAAAAAATTGGTCAGCTACATCAGTACTGTCCATAAGGTAGAAATTGAGCCACAGCAGATCAAACATCTTTCATGATGTAATCATCACCTCCATGAAATATGTAGGTATTATTTTTGGCATGTCTTTCTGTGTATGTGCCCTTTTGGTTTTGTGGACATTTGTGGTCAACAAAAACTGATAAGGAACAGCTGGATGAATTGGATTGGATTGTAGTGATATTTGATATACGGTTTGTGGGTAGGTCCTTGAAACACCAAGGTAAAGGTCAAGTTAGGGCCTCCTGACAGCTAGCCTTGTTACTGCAGCAGAACTTCTGGTTTTGGTATCTTTTGTCCTGGATATGCTGTGGTCTTTGTTTAGTTTTAACTAGGATTATTAGATAGATGCTAGCCTAACTAATAAAATTTTAGCAGCCTTTCCACTGATCTGGGAGGGGCTCCATATAGCCAGGATACCAGACCCCAGCCCGATCTCAAAAATATCTAAATTGTTCGATATTTACGATAGATATTTATGAGATCTGGGGTCTGGTATCCGGGGTAGGCTCCATACAGCACTGAATAGGGAAAGTTTGTATTAGTGTTACACAGACAACTTCTACAATGTCTCAGTTCCAAAATCATATCCAGTTGCTTGAGTAATTGCTATTTGATGTATCTTATTACCTGGATGTCTAACCTTTATCGACAAACTACTTCGTTGCCATTATAAATAGTCCCACCCTGCTTCTAGTTCTAGAACCCGAAGTTTCACCCACGGACTTCCTGACCAGACATTATATAATAACTTATCTTGAAAGCTTCCCGGACAGCAATTTTATTGATTTGCCCTTTGCTGAACTATCTACCGCGATGATCTCCGAAGTCAAAATAGAAATGTTACCCATGGGGTTGTAACGGGCCCGCAAAACTGACACAAAGTTCTCCTGCAAGAGATGATATTCAGAAAGTAGATTACGTGTCATTATGATGACATATTGCGTATGTCCGCAGTCTGACATTTGAAATGTTTGGCCTGCAAATATTTGCCCTGTAGTATGGTTTTCCAATATCACCAGTCTGTCTTGTGTAAGTTGTGGTGTGGCCCGCTTGGTTCTCCATCGTGATCTCAAAACCCCAGTACAGCATCTACTTGCATCTCATGTCATGGCAGACTGTTCAAGAAAGTTAGACTAGTATTGTGAACACAATATCTCACTCAGTTCTAAAGAATCATCGGAAGGCAAGGCTTTAAATACCACCTGTATATGCAGGTTAGTGGAGGTATAATTGGAGCTGTGCAGGTATTTCAGGTGGCAGGGCTGTCTGCAGGACCCATCCTTCTGTCCCGGAAAGGAAATTTGCTTGTTGGGACAGAAAATGATTTTACCCTATCCGTCCCAGAAATGACATCAAACTGTTGAAAACGTACTTTCATAGGCTTAGAATTATAGATTCGACCAGGAAAATCAAGAACGTGAATCTCAAACAATGAGTGGGACAGAAAAAAAAAATCTTAATCTAGACTAGAGACAGCCCTGTATGGCAGACTGCTAGTGACCACAATGTCTCAGTTCCGGAGGATCATCGACACACAGCAACTAACAGTTCTTTTCAACCTGCTGTTTCCTGTTTGAAACAGGTACAAAACTCAATGTGCCAGCAGAAATACAGAACATATCATTTTTGCTCAGTTTCTTCCTCTTCTTGTTCCCTCCCAAAACAAGTGAGGTTAACTACCTGTACCAGACGGCTGTCACCATGGTTACCGGTTTAAAGTAGAAGACACCCTGTGGTGTTCAATTACATTTTGTAGCAAGTGGCAGGATATAGCTGGAGGGGCTGGTTTACATATAAATGAATTGTGTTTTGAGTAAGGCATGATCTAGACACGGTTTTTCCCGATAGCGGCGAGCCAACAACCTCTCGCCGACAGCTTTTTTTCAGCGTCTAGATGGAACTGCACTATTGCCATAAAGATATCGGGAAAATTTCTCCTGAAAGGTCCGGACCATTCTTACGTAGTGTAGATAAGCAGGGGTCCCCGACAGCTTCCGCGCGCGTGTAGATGTGTCCCGACTTCGGGATGGCTCATTAGCATACAACGCGGGCTCATTAGGCTATATAGCTGTTTATGACTGCAAGCGCCATGGGTGTCCCGCGGCCAACGTTCCAGATCCCTCCCGACACATCCACAGATATCGGTAAAACCTGTGTATAGATTGGGCCTAAGAGTAAACAGAGCAGTAGTTTGGTAGGCTATGCAGACCATGTAAAGGTAATTGTTGTATTTGCTTGCAATATTACCATTTTGAGAAACTTTCAATGATCAATTCTACTGCCTGGATCATTTGTTACCTTCTTAATGTCAAATGTGCGGTTTTTTTTTCCTGCGACATTCATTTCTTTATCTGGAAGGAACGAAAATCAAAGGTAAGAATTGCGCTGAAGGTGAAATGGTGTGCGCTGGCATTTAAGCCAGGAGCAAGGTAATTACCACACGGGGACCTGATACAGCTAAAGGGTGGAGAGAAGGTCAGGGAAGAACCCGGGGAGTGTAACCAACAAAATGCCAGTCGCAACATGCCGTCATTTTGCACGGTCGGACTGTGAATGGGTTGCACTGCAGGCGATTCCGACGCTGCTGGGCTGCGACATACATTCTGGTACAAACATGTGGCTGGAAACTTGTGCTGAAGTCCTGAAGTATAAATTACATTCTGGTACAAACATGTGGCTGGAAACTTGTGCTGAAGTCCTGAAGTATAAATTACATTCTGGTACAAACATGTGGCTGGAAACTTGTGCTGAAGTCCTAAAGTATAAATTACATTCTGGTACAACATGCCGCTGGAAACTTGTGCAGAAGTCCTGAAGTATAAATTACATTCTGGTACAACATGCCGCTCATGGAAACTTGTGCAGAAGTCCTGAAGTATAAATTACATTCTGGTACAAACATGTGGCTGGAAACTTGTGCAGAAGTCCTGAAGTATAAATTACATTCTGGTACAAACATGTGGCTGGAAACTTGTGCAGAAGTCCTGGAGTATAAATTACATTCTGGTACAAACATGTGGCTGGAAACTTGTGCAGAAGTCCTGAAGTATAAATTACATCCTGGTACAACATGCCACTGGAAACTTGTACAGAAGTCCTGAAGTATAAATTACATTCTGGTACAAACATGTGGCTGGAAACTTGTGCAGAAGTCCTGAAGTATAAATTACATTCTGGTGCAAACATGTGGCTGGAAACTTGTGCAGAAGTCCTGAAGTATAAATTACATTCTGGTACAAACATGCCGCTGGAAACTTGTGCAGAAGTCCTGAAGTATAAATTACATTCTGGTACAACATGCCACTGGAAACTTGTGCAGAAGTCCTGAAGTATAAATCACATTCTGGTACAAACATGTGGCTGGAAACTTGTGCAGAAGTCCTGAAGTATAAATTACATTCTGGTACAACATGTCGCTGGAAACTTGTGCAGAAGTCCTGAAGTATAAATTACATTCTGGTACAAACATGTGGCTGGAAACTTGTGCACAAAGTCCTGAAGTATAAATTACATCCTGGTACAAACATGCCGCTGGAAACTTGTGCAGAAGTCCTGAAGTATAAATTACGTACATTCTGGTACAAACATGTGGCTGGAAACTTGTGCAGAAGTCCTGAAGTATAAATTACATTCTGGTACAAACATGTGGCTGGAAACTTGTGCAGAAGTCCTGAAGTATAAATTACATTCTGGTACAAACATGTGGCTGGAAACTTGTGCACAAAGTCCTGAAGTATAAATTACATCCTGGTACAACATGCCACTGGAAACTTGTGCAGAAGTCCTGAAGGCCACTGGAAACTTGTGCAGAAGTCCTGAAGTATAAATTACATCCTGGTACAACATGCCACTGGAAACTTGTGCAGAAGTCCTGAAGTATAAATTACATTCTGGTACAAACATGTGGCTGGAAACTTGTGCAGAAGTCCTGAAGTCCTGAAGTATAAATTACATTCTGGTACAAACATGTGGCTGGAAACTTGTGCAGAAGTCCTGAAGTATAAATTACATTCTGGTACAAACATGCCGCTGGAAACTTGTGCAGAAGTCCTGAAGTATAAATTACATTCTGGTACAAACATGTGGCTGGAAACTTGTGCAGAAGTCCTGAGGTATAAATTACATCCTGGTACAAACATGTGGCTGGAAACTTGTGCAGAAGTCCTGAAGTATAAATTACATTCTGGTACAAACATGTGGCTGGAAACTTGTGCAGAAGTCCTGAAGTCCTGAAGTATAAATTACATTCTGGTACAAACATGTGGCTGGAAACTTGTGCAGAAGTCCTGAAGTATAAATTACATTCTGGTACAAACATGCCGCTGGAAACTTGTGCAGAAGTCCTGAAGTATAAATTACATTCTGGTACAAACATGTGGCTGGAAACTTGTGCAGAAGTCCTGAGGTATAAATTACATCCTGGTACAAACATGTGGCTGGAAACTTGTGCAGAAGTCCTGAAGTATAAATTACATTCTGGTACAAACATGTGGCTGGAAACTTGTGCAGAAGTCCTGAAGTATAAATTACATCCTGGTACAAACATGTGGCTGGAAACTTGTGCAGAAGTCCTGAGGTATAAATTACATTCTGGTACAAACATGTGGCTGGAAACTTGTGCAGAAGTCCTGAAGTATAAATTACATCCTGGTACAACATGCCACTGGAAACTTGTACAGAAGTCCTGAAGTATAAATTACATTCTGGTACAAACATGTGGCTGGAAACTTGTGCAGAAGTCCTGAAGTATAAATTACATTCTGGTACAACATGTCGCGGGAAACTTGTGCAGAAGTCCTGAAGTATGAATTACATTCTGGTACAAACATGTGGCTGGAAACTTGTGCAGAAGTCCTGAAGTATAAATTACATTCTGGTACAACATGCCGCTGGAAACTTGTGCAGAATTGCAGCAGTATAAATCAGGTTGTGTAAGTGTCATAAAGGGATGTTTGTAAAAAAAAATGTATGTGTAGTTGGAGATCTTGACTCAAAGTTACATGGAAAAAGTTGTCCTCATTGTAGTTGTACCAACTTGTACTATACAGAACATGAAAACTTCGGCAAAATATTTTTAAAAAGACGGTAACAACAGAAACTCATTTCAATACTAGTACTATGTATCATTTGTTTAACTTTTGGAATTATGGGTGCTGCGTCATGATCAAGTATTAACACATGGCAAGGTTTTCAATGTCTGTAGCCGCTATGCATCAGACTATGATGCCTGTGGATGATTGATTGACTGATTGATTGATTGAAGTTTTTCAACCTGTTGCAAGTCCTTTAAGGTGCGTGTTGTAGAATTTTGATGCCGAGACTACATATGAGTTTGTAAGTCTCTATTCAGATTGTCAGTTGCAAGTAATTTTGAACATAGTAGTGTCATTTTTTTCACAATTCTAGCATTGTTAAACTACACAAAAGCGAGCCATGCAAGACCACATATTGTTCAGTAGCCTACAGAAAACTCCCCAGCTGTAAAATATTGGCCCAAATGACTGACAACTCAAGTAAAGCTAAGGGCACAACTGGCCGTACGTGCAAATACGTGCATATTTGAAACAATCTCACGACACAGCAAAGTTGCATTAGTATGCTGTGAATATCATTTTGCAGTAGATTTGCCATCAAAATACTTCTGTAATAAACACCAAAAGCTGCAGCAAACCCATAGAAATAGCAAATTCAAAATAAATCCAGCCTGAAAATTTCAAGATTTTAGAATAAACATCTGGCATATAAGAGTAGCGTCTACATATACTACATACATGTACAATCCTGGAGACACTCATTATTTTCATAGTATCGTAGTCATGTTTTACTAGATGAAGGATTTCATCTTTCATGTATTTGTGACATATTGACATTGATGTGTCATTTGAGGTATCATAATGTGATACTGAACATCCAGCAAAAAAAAAAAAGAATTTTCTTGAGCTGTTTCTAAATATTCAGTGTCTTTCTAGATTTGTGAATTTGTGTTTTTCTAATTGAAACGTGGATACTCATCAGCCTGTTCCTTGCTGTTTTCACAGTTATCCAAGTACTATGCATTTTTAGGGGAAGGGTTTAGCTATCTGACCCTTGCGTCGGTAGTTAGTACTCTTCAGTTGATGTCTAGAATTTTCAGCACCACCCATTATCCATATGCTATGAGCCACTTATACTAAATCTAAACCTGACATTTTTTGGTGTTTTCAAAGTTACCTAAAAAAATGTATGCATTTTTAGGGGGAGGGTTTAGCCATGCGAGTGTGACCCTTGCGTTAGTTAGTCCTCTTCAGTTGTTGTCTAGAATTTTCAGTACCACATGTTCAACAAGCTATTAGTATCTAAGGAACCTAGAGCTATGTATAGCAGATTAGAAAACATTAGTAGCAGACATGAGCACAGCACTCGTCTTGCGACAAGTGGTGGTTTTAGATTACCTAAGCCAAGAACTGCGGCCTTGACAAGGACCTTCTTGTATAGATGCACCAAGTCATATAACACTTTCCCACCACAAATGAAAGCAACCTCACCTTCCATTTTCAAAACACACATTGTGAATTGGATCCGGACAAAAATCAACACAAACAAACCCTTGCAGGATTGGTGGTAGACGAATTTGTATGTTGATATGATGTAGATAATTGACTTGTGTTGTGGATATTTTCTTTGTTAATTACACCCATTTGGTTATTTTATTTATGGTTTCTACGATTGATGTTTTGTTACTTATGACCTCTGACCCCTCCTCATTACTTCTGTTTACTGAGTTTATGTTACATTTTTGTAATCAATTCACTTCAGTTTTTCTTATGTCATACAGTATACATGTACTTTTGTTGACTTTATGTTATTTGATGGTTTTAATTTGTAATGTTGATGGACGACTCCAGGAAGAATAGAGTTATGATAATAATTGTAACTCTAATTGGAGATCGAAATAAACAAACAAACAAACCCATTATCCATATGCTATGAGCCACTCGTACTAAATTTAAACGTGACATTTTGGTAATAGATGTTGGAAATCCCACCTTCTGCCCCTGTATTAATTTGCTCTGGTCTACCGAGTCAGAAACATTCTGCTTAATTGGCTGTCAGCGAGTGATGTGTACCCTGTTTCAGCCAGCGCTGCCACTGAAAGCCCGCGGATTCCAGGTTCGCTCTTTCCGTTTTAAGTCCAAAATTGATCTCCGACACCATGATCAGATGGATGGCTAATGGAGTGGGCACTTTCCCTGTCTGCTCCAATGTTGTTACAGCTATTATGGATGTTTTACCAGAGAGCCAGGCCTACCTCTGACCTTTAGGTGTGCTATAAAATGGTATTTTGATAGGAGGGAGATCAGTTTTCAGTTGACTCTCTGATCTGTCAGGGGCAAGCCAGGCAGGAGAGAACCTGCAGCTGAGTAAGGTAACGTTTACGTTCTGTGTATGTGATGCTTTAAATATGTGTGTATGTAGATACACGTACAGCATTGCTTGTTGTGTATCTGGGGAAGACTCCATTAGTACATGAAGTTACATTTATATTATATAGATGATGTATTGTGGACTTGAGAAGGTTATGTTTCTTTTTCATTCAGGTAACGTTACAGCTGTACATTCTTTGTATATACTGTACATGGCATTGCTTGTTGTATATCTATGGAAGACTCCTTTAGTACATTGTACATAAACTTGATGAAGTTTCATTTGTATCTACATTAGATGATGTTTAAGTATTGTGGACTGGTGAAGGTTATGTTTCTTTTTCATTCAGATAACGTTCCAGCTTAATGTACTTCACATACTGTGTATGTGACATTTTGGATATGTGTACATTCTGTTTATACAGCATTGCTTGGTTTGTATATATCTGGGGAAGACTCTAATAGTATTCTGCCCGTTAGTACCTGAAGGTACATTTGAATGTACAGTGTATAAACATTGGATAATGTTCATTGTCATGTATTGTGGACTGGATAAGGTTGGTAATGCGTTTCTTTTTCATTCAGGTAACGTTACAGCTTTACATTCTGTGTCTGCATGGTCTTAAACCTGTATATATTCTGGATATACAGCATTGCTTCTTGCATATCTGGAGAGGACTCTCATAGTTTTCTGCACTTCCTTAAGACTCTTAGAGTATAGATGAATGATGAAGGCAGGGATAAACAAGTCCACTAGCCCTATTGTCCAGGGCAAGTGAAAGTGCTGTTCGGGCAAGTGCATGTCCTACCCAATTGTCCGATCGGGCAAGTAAGATTTTTCCATTGATTTTAGTGAAATTTTGATATACTTGTTACTTTTTACAGTCATGACATCAAGCAATTGTCTACAGAGAATTCCATTGCTGGAAGTGAAAATGCATATACTAGTAACAGTGACATTCGAATTTTGGGCAAGTGAAAAATTGGTTTGGGCAAGTACATTTTTTATGTGCTTGCCCGATAGGACAAGTGGATTTTAGAAAACTTGTTCAACCTACATGCACATCAGATTTCATTCAGGTAACGTTGCAGTTGTACATTCCGTGTCTTTGGCATTTTAAAGTGTGACTTTCTATATTCTGCAGAATATACACACTTTTTATATATATATACAGTATTTGTTCTTGTATATCTGGGGAAGACTTTCATAGTTTTCTGCACTTCTATAGACTATTAGATTACATAAAGCTATACAGGTATGCATTGGTTGATATACAAATATTGTATAATGGCCTGTTAATGAATAATCTATTTAATATATCCTGCACACTGACTTGTTATTCTGTGGTCATGCCAGCTGTAAGATTAAAAAAATGCTATTACAGTTTTTGGCACGCGGTGGTTAAGGCCATGTTTTATTCAGTGCAGAGTTACTAAGAGCACTCTAACGTTGGAGGCTGATGGGGAAGCGTTGGTAAATTTGTGAGTTAGAAGATATTTGATACTTTTGACCTTGACAAATTCAGATCAGGTGGCCAGGTACATGTTGTCAGGTTAATTCTAATAAGGGCAACTATTTCACACCATAGGATAGTGGCATATAGAATACAACACGGTGTATTCCGTATCACCCGAGGTACCAGCCCGACTGCGGAAAGGATCGCCCGGTAATCCAGTATTCGAATTTTCTACCATGCCGTATTCGGCCCCTTTTAAATAGTTCGATTCACTCGAGGGAAGCCTGTGTGATACAACTTCCGAACCTGTGTGATTCGGAAAGTTATCACACAGTCTGGAACCCCGGTATCGAATGTTTTCACGTCACGGGTATGACATAAATAGGATTTATCATGAATGTCTTGGGAAAGTGTATATGGAACTAAGATCATTCTTCCTGGGGGTATCCACTCCAACAACCATCTTCTCCAAAACCCCAACACCCCCTCCATTCGTTCAGAAATAGCCAGCCGTTGGAGCTTTTTTTTATGGAGATGTTCTATCGTACTGGTATAAGCTGTACATGTATGGAACTAGGTATAGGATCATTCTGTATGGCTGGATCCACTCCAACAACCATCTTCACCAAAACCCCATCACACGGTGGTCAAAAAGGCCCTCAAAAATCCTCACTCGCAAATCATGCATATGGATGAGGAAATCAATGTCAATCATCCATTTCACTACTGGCAACAATAGCTGATTGGTTTACGCCGTTGTAGGCGGGGATTACGTTTGTTTTGATCGCTCCAAGTGGAGCTATTTTTTGACGCGAACTTGCTCCTTTGATATGCGCGCCTTTTCTCCTCCCCCCATTGTTCTCCGCTTACCAAGTTAACAATACCTGAGCTTTTCTGTCGGCCATTCTCACGCTGGAGCTCGGCATTGAAACCACCGTTTTAATTCTTTCTGAACTATATATTTGTCTATATATTATATTCACCCAACATGCTAAAACTAAACCTTAGGTGAGCAAAGATCGAAGGAGTTACCGTCACTCCCGGGTCACGCTTGGGACGGAGCAGTGGCCATCGTTTACAGACACAACCCGGACAATTATCCTTGCCTTTTTTACACACACACACACACTCAATTGCAACCTACGTGTTTTGATAAACGTGTTCTCTCAAATAGCAAACTCCTTATATTCTCGTCATTCTGTAAATGAACTAGGTCCATACCAGCGCTTGACGGACGTGGCGAATTTATCGATATCGGTAGTACGCTGGGCATTACATGGTAAACTTCAAACTGGCGTCCTTTGCCCCGCAATTTTCTTTGTTTAAATTATGCCTTATACTATAGAATGGATTTGAAGTAGTAATAAAACGCATGGTAACACGGACGAAAGCATAGCAACCGCAACACCATGAAAATTCACCCAACTTACCGTGACCGGCGTCATTGCCGGGCGCAGATGCAAGATTCAGCGGGGGCGGCGTAGAGTCCGCCCGCCCGCCCGTAATATAAACACAACCCGGCCTTTCCTACGGAAGTCTAATATTCTCTCTCTCTCTCTCTCTCTCTCTCACTCCACACGCGCACACACACACACACACACACAATTGAACGACAGAACACCAGTTTAGTTTCTCGGTGAAGTGAAATCTATATTTTGAACATTTGCACGGAAGCTTACCGCACACGGGAGAACGTAATACACACTGACCTCTCGACAAAGTGCGTCTTCAAATAAAGATTCACGAACCGGCGTGTCTAGTCCTGTCCTACAAAATAACTAAAAAATGAAGAAAAAACTTCGTTCTCCGCTATTTGTAGAAACAATTTCACATTGCCGTGAATTTTGTAACAGAATCTGCAGTTCGCAATTCACTAGGCTTCGTAACATTACACACCCAAGCGTTTGATGTGCTATCGGCTTGCATACGCTAGACGAAAAAACTCAACTTTTGGCGCCCTTGGTAGAAAAATGAAAACGGTTCAATACTACAAAGAAACTATCAAAGAAGCACAGTAGTAGATCAAACTTTTGTGAAGTAGGGGGTCAGATATGTAGTGTTGTTACCTGACAGCGGAACCGGATGAAACCGGTTTTCTCTTTTGTTTACAAAAGACGCCATTTTACTATTGGGACCTCGTTCAAAATTTCTAAAACAATCTTAACTAAGGGAGAAAGTGCAGCTGCGAAAGTGCACTAAAGATCTTGTAGAATTATTGGTAGCTTAAATCTTGCAGACACAACAAACTGTACAAATAATTTGCTACAGCCGATTCTCTCTCAAATTTCGCGCCCGGGACGACAACAATGGGGCCACGCCAGCTCATTTCCATATCACTGCCGTCCCAGGTAAGATGTTGTTGTAAGGACGTACGGAGGCGAGAAAAAACCACTCTGATGTTCGCCGACAACCTAATTATAAGTCTAGAGCATAGCCATTCTTCCACGTGAAAATCTTAACAAAACGTACGATTCGTATTTTGAGCCATATCTACCGATAGTTTATACTTAAGCTGACCAGAAAAACTTCATCGTGAAGAAAAAACTATCGCCGCCATCTTGGAGAAAAATCAATCGATTCTCTTCCATCGCTGTGGAACTATGGGACAAAACGTAGTGAAAATGTGACAAAATTAGCTAAAAAGTCGTAGACACTTAAAACTGCATAAGGTGGAATATTCTTAGAGGTCCTAAAGTCTAAAGCATAGGTCAAAGCTTTGCCAGGTGCGTAAAATACAGCATTAAATTCAAAGTTCAAAGTTCAGTGACCCAAAACGACCTCCAATACGCACATGAAACAGCGGGCGATTTGAAGCGTTTTGCACATGGTCATCCCAAATAATTGAGATCTTTTTAAGGCGAACTAATGTAATTTTCGTGTGCATATAATTTTTTCCTGATGTGATAATCATATCGTGCGTTATGTTGGATGAAATTTGTGTTGTTTTTTTCACACCGCCACGGCTCGCGCGGGCCGAATTGTGGGCGGAGCACTCTGACCTGGCAACGCGGATAATACCCTAGCAACGTGACCACCGTGTCACAGTCTCCATTCGTCCCGAAATAGCCAGCCGTTGGAGCTCTTGTTTTTGGAGATGTTCTATCCTATAAGCTGTATGTATGGAACTAAGATCATTCTTCTTGAGGGGATCCACTCCAACAAACATCTTCTCCAAAACCCCACCACACCCTCCATTCGTCCTGATATAGCCCAATGTTCGAGCTTTTGTTTTTAGAGGTGTTCTACATGTATCCAATGAGCTGTATGTATGCGACTAGGATAATTCTAAATAGGGGGATCCACTCAAACAACCATCTTCTCTAAAACCCCAACACAGCCTCCATTTTTCATGAAATAGCCCGCCATTAGAGCTCTTGTTTTTGGAGATGTTCTATCCTATAAGCAGCTGTATGTATGGAACTAGGATCATTCTGTATAGGGGGATCCACTCCAACAACCTGATCTTCTCCAAAACCCCATCACACCCTCCATTTTTCCTGATATAGCCCAACGTTTGAGCTCTTGTTTTCGGAGATGTTCTATTCCTATAAGCTGTGAGCATCAATCGGTACAGCCTGGAGATGGAGTCTGAAAGCAGAGAGCTGTTGTCTGGATATCTGAAGTGGAACCAAAAAGGATTCTGCCTTAAGGGCTCAAAATACTTTTTTCTATATGCACTGGTGCAACTAGCATTGAAAATTTCCTGCACCACTCTGAGTCTGAATTTAGGAAGTATGGATCATACTGAAATTGTTCAGGTCACCCATTGGTATTTTTCTTTTATACTTTATAGTTGCTAACAGTCAATGCAGCTAAAAACAATCCATATATACCTACATCATAGGACATTTATGAATAAAACCCAGTACATGGACCCGTGCAGGTTAGGTGCAGGTAGACATTAAAAATATCTGCACAGCTTCAATTTTACTTGCACTAACCTGCATATGCAGGTGGTATTTCGAGCCCCCGTTTTTGTCTGGATATCTGAAGTAGAACCAAAAAGGATCCTGCCTTGAGTGCTGACTGCAATCAGCACTCCCCTGCCCCGGGGAGCCAGAGAAAACAGCTCCGCGTTGACGTCAGAACTCGTATGGAGAGACACGTGGAGGATGTCCTACATGCGGGTTTCAAACGCTCTTCATTAATGCGGATGATGCGCAGGCAACACTTCAAGGGGGCGAAAAAGGCACGAACAACGTTGTGGAATGAAATGTGACGCATGTAGTGCAGTTCTGCGGTTTCAGTTCAATGTGTTTTTTCAGTCAGAAATGATGACTTGTAAGAAGAATCATGCAGAGAAATAGCTGGATCAAATGTGAAGGTAGTACATTAGTAATGCAAAATAGAGAGTCAACAGACTTTTATCTTTGCTACACTCACACAAAAAGTGCAGAAACCTTAAGATGATCTATTATATTTCCATTATTACTTTCCATCATCGATTGAATTGTTTATTGAATTGTTTTACATGTATTATCATTGAAAAGCTTGTACCTGTTCTCTAAAAAATTAAAACCATAGCATGCCCAGAACAGGAGATATCAAAGCTGGAAGTTCTGCTGCAGTACCATAAGAAGCCCAAAATCTCACCACTACACGGTCTCATCAGGACCTACCCACAGACCAAAAATCATGCCAATCCACCCAGACATTCTGGAGTTATCACGTTCACAGACACACGCACCTGGAAACGTAACCTTTCGGGCGAAAGTAATAACGATATTTTGGGTAAGTTATATGCCATAAATCAGTATGTAGGTCACACGCCAGCCCGACAGAAAAGACCAAAACGAAATCTTTGATTGCCCGCTACAGGGAATTCATTTTGCTCTAGTGTGTATGCTAATAGCCCCCCGAAGGCCTTTGGCATTTACCTGTGGCCGCGGCTATATGTGACAGGTATTAGCGCCTCAGCTGGCCAGCCATGTTCACATAATCCCCGACCTTTTGTCAACTCGATCCCGGCAGTTCCCACAGAACTCCTGTGTACCATTGTTGATACTAGCATATCCTACTGGAGCAGCAAGAAGAGGGAACTCCTAGCAAAGGTGTGGGCAAGGTACATTGGCTACTAAGTCACATTTTCTTCATGTACTATCAATCAGATTTTTTATAATACACTTCAGCAGAGGAGCATATGCTAAGCTAGAATATTGTTTATACCGTGGATGTTTCGCTGGAGGGCATTACTGTTATTCTAACAGCTTTGCTCAGTTGCGTTTGTCTCGTAGCATATAGTGTAATAAAGGCTATTTGTAATGGATACAAAGGCTTTGCTTAGTTGCATTTGCCTTGTTGCATGTTTTGTTAAAAAAATTGTAATAGATACAGAAACATGCATGCAATTTTAAATGGGCAGCTCAGTTACATTTAAGTGTCCCAAACATAAGGAAAAGTAATCTGTGTTAGAATCAACAGTCTTTAGGAAGCGGTGGGGATGAGTAATTATTGCATATGTTATGTAGAATTCTTTTCAGTGTGTTTGGCTGGACATATGTGAGCACAAATTGATTTCTTTTTGTAGCATGTCAGTGTAGACTAACGTATGGTGTAGGAACACCTAGTATTCATGGATGTGGAAGACTTCATTTTGTGAAGAGATTTTCTTATTTTCGGGACAGTTATTTGATTGTACCCCCGGTACATGGATATAACATGCTTGTTAACTTTCCCCTATGCCTGCTGTTTAACCCTGTATCCAATAGAAAATTTAAAGAGGTCCTTCATCTACTTTAAAGAAAATCAGTGAAAAACTTCTTTTCATTCCCTACTGCCTCTTACGATACATTCAACATATATGTTCAACATTAGGCCTTATTGTGCAACAATTGTACAAGGTACAAATGTACAAAGCATGGCATCTACTGATACATAACTACAGTTCTACAAGACTAATCTACTTAATACAACGGTGCATAGTATGGGATGAAAATGGTCTTTTATAATCATTGGAGGGACTTCTAGCGTCTATACATTCCTCAATATATTTTCCTAGTATGTATGCCATGCAAGGGTTGTCACATGTCATAATGTATTCAAATTTACTATTTATGTCCATTGAGTGTTTTCTATTACAGTCCTAGAAAAACTAGGTTTGGTACATGTATAGATAGCGATGCTCTTTTGTTACATTTCAGTTGTCAAGGTAACGAGGTGAACTGCGTTTGGTGGGTCTGTTTATATTAATATCGCCATTTCTATTTCAATGGAAATGAGGAGAACTTGTCGGAAAACGATCTGAAAACACTGATCCATCAGATGGAAAATTTTGTGTCCTTTGGCAACAAAAAAAGGGGTTGGCAGTTTTTTTGGCATGGTTTGGACATTTTTTTCTTCAACTCAGCCTTATCAACCGGATTATCTTTTCTGTGACTTTGGCTCCGCCTCCCACAGAAAGTGAATGGATTATACTCTTACTGAACAGGGCTCGAAATACTGGGTGCATGTGCACCCGGGTGCACCCAAAATTGGAACTGTGCACCCATTTTTTTTTCAGTGGGTGCACAGGGTGCACCCAAAAATTTTCTTAGGTTTTTGTATGGAAAGATATCAAGTTTACTAGTATAAATCATATTCTTGACATCTAAGTGTTAGAAAGATAATAAAAATGTCTGTCATGTTACTTGTTTAATAATTTGATAGCTTATAACTAAGTTTTGTTATTAGTTTTTTTTTTGACATTTTACTTTATTTAAGTGGTGCACCCAAAAATGTTTTGGTGCACCCAATTTTTTAAGCTGGGTGCACCAGTGCACCTAATTCCAAAAAGGAATTTCGAGCCCTGCTGAATGATACTCTTAAATCAGCCCTTATCAGAGAGAGACACAGTGTTGTTGCACACTGAGCCAGGCAACTTGTAACCACGGGTAGCAGAGCTATTTTAAGCATAAAAGGTTCGCGATAATTCATCAAACTGTAGCCGACATACGTTTAATCTTCAAATACATATGTATCTTGGACACCAGCTGCATAGTTCCCAAATAGCCTGAAACACTAAAGCGTGTCTGGCTAATCATATTCAATGCTATCAAGTTCCACACGAAATCAAAGCTTAGATAAGCCAAAATCACTTTGCTCAAATCAAATGAAAGCCTGTATTAGCCTAAATCACTTTGCTGTCAAGCACAAAAAGTACCCAAATCCCACTGGCGCGACTTGCAAGCCTTGTTTTCAACTTCAAGGCTACACAGTAATAATGATGAACTTGATGCTTTTTATTTTGTTTTATACATGTATGTACACATACACAAGCATTTAAAAAAGAGCACAAAGTGAATACAATGTAGAAATACTTTGCTCACAATTTTATTTATTGTTTCTCGAATTTTTTCAGAAAAGAATTGTGTCGGTTGGTCGAAAAAAATCTTTAAAAACTTTTGCAAAAAAAGTCGGGGGTAGGAGAGATTGAGGGGCTTACTCAAGTTACAAAACAGAAATAACAACATTTCAACATTTGGGGAGTCCCTGTTAGCAAAGTTCAACGTTTGAAGAAAATAGATAAATTTACTGTCCAAAATAGGCACATACAGCTACTGGAATTTGAGGCCCATAGTTAATTTGAGAAAGGAGAGGCACTGAAAATTTGTCAACACAAGGTGTAGCCTTCAATTTGAAAAGTTTTGTTTTTTTTCAACTTGGAAAAAATAGGGTCGGGAAATCCGAGAAACAACAAATTAAATTGGTGTGGCCTAAAGTAACAAAATCACAACAGAAGTGGACTGATAATTACAACTATAACATACAAATCCAGATGAAACAAAATAAGAAATCAAAATAGTTGAACATAATTTTTTATATACAGTAGAAACCGTTTAATTGTACAGCCTATTTGCCAGCGTATTTCATGTACATTTTTGTAGTTATCTGGCTGGTGCAATAATGCAAAGTTATCCAGATATCCGGTTTGAGATTTTGGGATTCCGTGCAATTAACAGAAGTATGATTAATCCGTTTTGAAATTAACTGGCTTCTACTGTATAATACATGTATAACACTGCTGGAAACAAAAAATTAAAGTCTTCCAACATGTGAAATAAAGTAAAAAATGATGTCTAAAATTAGTAAAAATGTGGAATTATGGTAGCGCCAGGGAATGCCTTGAAAGTTTTCCACAGCGTCTATCTGTACATGAAATCAATATGTTCACTAAGTGGCATTCCCCACCACCCTCCCCCATGTTTGCCATGATGAATGTTCCTGTCAAAGATAAACACACAACGAGGATTTATCAGACCTAGCAGGGAGGCTATCTTCTGTCAGTTTCCCCCCCGCCATAAACATTGTTCATACCATAAAACCTGGGCAAAAGCCTTTCAAAGGTAATCCCTTTTTATTAGAGTTGGAACGGGTTTGATCAGGCGTATATAGGGGGTCCACAGTAACTGATATTATCACTACTTGCAGGTACATATAAGTACTTACAGTCTGTATTGTATTGTGTCAGCAGGATTCTTGCTTACATGTAGAACATACATTGTGAAACAGGAACCAGGTAGGTGACTGCGCATTTTTCAGTTCCTCTGCAGTCTTTTTAGTTCCTCTTCCCACTCTTTGTGTACCAGACAAATGTTCTGCCTCAGCCTCTAGAAAAGTGCTTCAAATCGAATATTCTTGGACCACAGTTACCTTCATGATAAGTGGAGGTGTTGCTTTTGGTATGTGTGTATGTTTGTATATGTGTACATGTACGAGTATGTGTGTGTGTGTGTGTGTGTGTGTGTTTGTGTGTGTGTGTGTTTGTATATGTGTACATGTACGTGTGTGTGTGTGCGTGTGTGTGTGTGTGTATGTTTCTTAATATTTATGGTCAGTATGATGTAAGAAACTCTGATGGATTGTATACAATATTCGGGTATGTGTTGAGAAGACAAAGGTCAATGTTAATTTTGGGCTTCCTCTTGTGTGAACTTGATTGGTACTGCAGCAAAAAATGTTTTGTATCTTTCTTCCTGGACATGCTGTCCATGAACTTGGCACTGTTGTTTCCATGATACAACCATACTATTGTGATAACCGCAATCTTTAATTGCGTACGCCCCATTTTTTCCCTACCGCAAAATTAAATCCCCATAAACTTCTTGTTCAAGCCATTTATAGTACTAGTAGTATGTCTGTATGGTTGGAGTTGGATGCATGGCTGGGTCTGATCATGCAGTAATAATGATATTTGTAGTTGGTGGGAAAGTTTCTACAGGGATCGCTTCCAGTTCTATGAATTCTGCTGTCAGCTTGTATCCACAAATTACCTCTCAAAGACTAAGCCACTGGTGTGGAAGAGATGTGGAGTTATTGGTTTTATATAAGGTGCTATATAAGGTGAGCCAAAGCTGATTTGGATGGTCAGGTTTTGTGTAGGAGGTACAGCTGCAAATGGATGAGGAAATTTTCAAGCAGTGCTCAAAATACGCATATTTTGCTTAGCGCAACTTAATTTGAAACCCAGCTAGCAAAAAGCACTACCTGAAATTTTGCAGTTAGAATGCTGCTTTCCCCCACCAATTAAATGCAAATTTTTTGTATTCATTTCTTGATGAGGTAAAACATATTAAGTAGTTACATGTAGCTGGAAGAAAAGGTAATGGATAAGTAGCTGATTTTAAGAAAGTAATAACTCAAAAGTGCTGCAACCTGAAACGTTGATGGCACAACCTGGCACTGTCAAGGGGAAGAGCTCCTTTTAATATGATATCTCCCAGAATGGCATCTTGTCCGTTCCCTTTGACATTTGTACGTCCTCTCTTTCAGACAGTGCAAAGGGCTTGGCATTTCCCAATGCATTACCAGACCATATACAGTATATAATAATAGAATTGTAACCTTTCTCTTGTAGTATCATGTTGGCTGGCACAGAAATCCATGAACCGAGAAATTGAATTGTTTTAGCTTGACAAAACATCCAGCATGTTGCATAACAAGCAGTAAATCATTATACTGTAATTGCATTCATAAAGTTTGCTGGGACTTAATCTTGGGGTAGCAATAAATTGAGTGTTTTTGGTGGTTTGGATTCCGCGATAGCACTAATAGTTGTCATACACAGTGTAATGCAAGAATGGTTGCCGTGGTTTTGGGTTGGTGGTGATGCGACCACCGCAAAAAAAAACTCACAAACATAAAACCACCGCAAAGATTTCTGCACATGAGATATCTTCTTTACCTCTAGCTCTTTTGACAAATCTTAGGATAGGTTGATATTTAATATGGGCACACACAAAGTTATAGATACGTCAATGAAAGTTAGACATCCAGGTAATAAGACACATAAGAGAAGCTGCTCTTTGGCAGTTATATATAGCTATGACTTGTGAGTTCATTCACAGATGTCTTTGTATTTATGCATATCTCTCTGGGCTGACATTTCTGATGGTGTCTACATGACTTGCTTGGAACCAAAGCTTTTCTGGGAGAGTTCGTGACCCTGCTCTCCCGATCCGGTCCCACGGTTACACAATGTGAGACAACAGACCCCTCAGGTGATCTAGGTGGGCTGAGTTACCAAGCACAAAAGTGGACACACTAAATGTTCTGCACGTTATAGACCAACCCTATACAGACACAAAACCAGTCTAGCAGCTCCGTCAAACAACTGAACAACAGTTAAAGAAGGGCCCCACCCCCACCCTGTCTTAAAATTAGTATAGATCCAAAACATTGCACATGTTGTATACCTACATGTGTCTTTGCTGCCTTTTACTACATTTCTGAAGCAAGAAGCTGTGAGTAGACAGGTGAAAGCTCATCACTGAAGGCAAGAATCATACGAAGATTATTTGAATGTATGGATCTAAGCATGGCTTTTTCTATATGGAAAACAAATTGTATGGGGCGTTGCCAGGAAGGGAAGAAACTGAGGGAGGGGAATGGTGTGGTCTGTGGGTTTTGGAGGATCTTAAGTTCTTAACTGTGAGGTCCAGAAGAGGTCCAGTCTTTAACCCTTTACCCCTAGGCCTGTCTCAGGGATCCCAGCTGCAGTATAATCAAACAATGGATAGTGAGTGATATATATGTATGCTGGATATATCAGAGCTTGGCAGCTTAAGGGTCAACCTCTGTGAAGCCAGCCCATTGTGATATTTACATTGTACATGTATATTCACAAATGATTATAATCAAGTCAAAGGAAAACTGGATTCATGTTACAAGTGATATTACTGCCAAGCCCAATACAGGGGAAATGATGTTGTGTCAAAGGTTATGGTTGGTAATAATCATGCTTTAATAATAATGTTTTATTTGCACAGGAGGAGTACCTGGCGCTTGTGGCACGACTCATCTTGCATGTTCGTGACAGCCGTGAGTTTTGCTCATTATTCTTTTCACTTGTCATTTTGGTTCTTTGCTACATGTGTATGATTAGCACAGAATCACATGTATTTGGTGGTTGTTAAGGGTAATTCTGTCGAACTTGAGTCAATAGAACTGTATGTTAAGTGTAGCTTCCAAAATACTGTCGAGAATTAGTCAAACTGTTGATTGTAATGCAACAAAGTATCTCTTATAGAAAATCACTGTATCATATAATCTATATATACATCTATACTATGATTCTTTTAGATTTAGATACCGGTAAGGATGCAATGTCATAATCCTTTCTTGCTTTTAGAGATTCAGTTGTTAAAATGTATTTCATTTCTCTTGTTGTCTCAGAAACCAAGAAAGACCAACAGAGACAAGGCGGAGGTCCTCAACAAGGTAGAAGACACGCACGTTTGTAAAATGTTGATAAAAAGGTCTCAAAACGTAAATTCGCAAGAGTTACAGATATGTTATCTTAGTACCTGTATTAACACGTGATCTTGCGGATGCGTGACGTAGGTAATTGGTCGAAAGCACCAGGAAGTTTATAATGCCCACCCTCTGTAACTCTTGTGAGTTTACGCTCTGAAGTGATTTGTCATCCATATTGATCCTGAAGAAGGCAACAGTGGTCGTTGAAAGTCCATGTATACTTTTGTGTTGGAAGAAAGTTTTGCGTTGTGTAAAAAATGTAACCTGTTCTTTTTCTACCCTTCCTTTAGACCCGATGAACGCACTACAGAACCTGACCTCCCTGTCCCAGGGACAGCCTTCCCAGCAGGCCATGCAGATGTCACAGCCTTCCCAGCTTGCCTTGCAGAGTCAGCTGGCCCAGTCTACCCAGCAGGCCATGCAGCAGCAGATGTCCCAGCAGCAGCAGTTTCAGGTTTGGAATTTGTTTTGACCCCCCGCCTGGCCAAATACTGTAAATGCATTTAAATTCGCACAGATTTAATTTCGCGGCAGCAGGAAAAAGAACTTTTCGCGGTAGCACCATGCACTGTGGTCTCTTACTGCCATGGAAAAATGTTCGCGGTGGTTTTAAGTTTGCGGTGAAGCGGACGCCGCAAAAACTGCGAACATTAAACCACCGCATACATTTCTGCATTTACAGTAGTTCCTAAGAATCACCAGAAAGACCCAAATCACAGGTTTTCCCTATGGTTTTGGCTCCAGATTTTCGGCTATTGCCATAGCAATGTATGATCTTTTATTATATTTCCCCTAATGCCCATTGTTCATAGCGTTTCTTTGTGCCTTTTCGACGTTAGAAATGTACCCCTTTACTTATCAAACAGAGAAAATGTTGACCTTCATTGCCATATTAGTCATCATCCCATTCATATGACGCCATCTGTGACGTCATTAATCAGGGGTGCCTAAGCATTTGCACGAACCCTATGAGATTCGTACGACCATTATGTGATACGCACGAATCACTATGTGAAAATGCACAAACCTTATGAAATCACTCGAATCACTATGCGAAAACCTACGAGCCTTATGTGATTTGCACGAATCACTATGTAACACACAAGGACCTTATGCGATTTGCACGAACCTTATGCGCAACCGGCCGACCACTGCCGGGTCACGTAACATTACGTCATTCGCATAAGGTTCGTGCAAATCGCATAAGGTTTGTGTGTGTCACATAGTGATTTGTGCGTATCACATAATGTTTTTACGAATTCCATAGGGTTTGTGCAAATGCTTAGGCACCCGTGTTAATTAACTTTGTATGGCTTATGCAGCAGCAGCCCCCTCCGCAGCAGTTCCAGCAATCCCAGCAGCCCTTTCAGCATTCCCAGCAGGCATTTCAGCAGTCCCAGCAGCCGTTCCAGACTTCCCAGCAGCCTTTGCCACCGCAGCCACCACAGCCAGGGGGCCAGGCAAGAATGGGTCCCACAATGCAACAGCAGCAGCAGCAAGGTACAGAGTTGTACATATTTGAATGAAAGTTTAGTAGGTTATGTGACTGTATTAACAGCTCCCTGTCCACAAGAGATTTGTGTACATATTGCTCAAAGAATGCAGTGGAAAATGAAACACATTTTATCAGTCAGTTTCAGTTTCAGTTTCGGTTTATTTATTTTACCAGGAATACATCTCAGGTCAGCGTTGACCTGTTTTTCAGGCAATCCTGGGCACATGCGCATACATAAAAACAACACAATAACAATAAATAACAACATACTGTAAAAATAGCGTTACTAAGCCATTAGGTGTAATTGGCGCCTAAATGTCCTGAAATGTCCTGGACTGAAGTCAGTGTACCCACTATGAAACTGAAAGAAACACATTATTTCAAACAGTTGTCACTATTTCACCAAGCTTTTACCACCTAAGTGATCACCAAAAGACTATATTTCTACTAAAAGCACAAAATCCCACCATCATACAGAACGTGGGAGTTCATTAACCACTGCCTTCAACGAAGAAGTCAAACCTGACAATAATATTCATAGTATCATGTACAGTGTGTATAGTTGCTAAGACATTAGTTTTATGTATCACTCTTTTACTTCTCTTAGTTCTTGAGACTGTATATGCAATTACTGAATTAGCCCTCTGGCATGATTTTGCAAATAAATATTGTCGGCATTAACATCAACGATTAAAAGAAGGTTCGAAGAGCTTTACATGGATAAAGTTCTTGGGATATATGTGTCTGTTAGTTTTGCTTATAGGAGGTTTAAGTCCCACATGCCGGCAGGAACTGAGGAGAGAGAAATGGTTTATTGACATTACTGACATCAAAAACTCTTGCAGCACATGTACAAAAGGCTGAATTGTGTTCAGCCTGAAATTGTATTACACCGTTTCCAATTGGACATCTGAAATTGTCTTCATTCATAGTTAGAGTATAAAAAACCTGTTTCTTCCAGATCACTTCAGTGTCACTGACGAAAACTGGTGGATTCCAGTTGAAACGTCTGACCGTCTCCAAAATCATATCCAGTTGCATAAGTAACAGTTGCTTTTTGGCATAGCTGAATTGTGTTTTTTTTACAGTCAGCATTTCCCAACTTGACAGAGTTTTTCAAAAAGAATTGAGCGACAAGATAACATCTAATTGTTTACAATAATTGATTTGTTATTACACAAACAAATGTTCACTACTGTACACAAATTACCCGTCCTGGTTCAGGAGTACGTTAATGTGCTGTTAGCAAAACCGGAAATGAGAGAATTTGTCCTTGTTTCTTGGTGTTCTTCAAACTTTATGAAGGGATGCGTGGTGTCGCTTATTGTCCGCTGCAGCTCACAGAGAGAGGCTTCATGTTGCCGGGGGTGCAGCGTGGGGAGTGGCATTCTCCTACGCAGAGGGACCACAGTCGTGTCGAAACTCCTTGTGGTCACCTCTGCTGTCTGTTGCACTCAGATCAGTTACTGACCGCCCTGATTATGAATATTAATGAGCTTACCCTTATATGGGCAGTCAGCCGTTGGGGATCAAGCGTAGGAGGATGGAGCTATGTAAGATGTAACATGATTGGCTGATAGCTTCCCAGCGGCCTTTTGCGAGATGGCTTTTGTAAACAGAAAGCCCAAGAAAGGCCTATTCTCTGATTGGCTGACAGCTAGTAGTTTGTTGCGACGCTCACAGTAACTGCTGGTGGGCCACCAGACAGCAGGGCTCCATTAGGCAGTTAGCTAGCCATTGGGACCGTGCGTAGGAGGATGGGGGAGTAGATGATGTTTAATACCAATGATTTTACAACAAATTTTCCTTTTCCTCTGACAGCCCAGTTCCAGGCTCAGCAGAGGCAACAGTTCCAGGGCCAGACTCGTGCACAGCTTGTACAACAACAGATACAGCAGCGACTACAACAACAGCAGCAGTTACAACAGCAGCAACAGCAACAACAACAACAACAACAGCAGCAACAACAACAGCAACAACAACAACAAAATCTGATGCAACAGCAGTTACAGCAGCAGCAGTTACAACAACAACAACAACAGCAGCAGCTACAACAACAACAACTACAGCAGGTGAGTTGTAAGGAATAAAGGATACAAGAGAATTCTTTTATACAACCAGTTAATACTCACTTTTGCTTACGTTTTAATGTCTGTTAGACACCTTCCTCAGAGCTTCTAACTGGGGTTCTGCTTCGGGCCACCATGTTAAGCCAATGTAGGTGGCGCTTTTGTGGCGAGAACACACTCAGTTCTGTTACAAAGTTCTTTCCTACACCCAAAATTTTGACAACAGTTACTAAAGAAATGCTGCTCACCTCGGTTCTAGCAAAAGCAACTACAGAAACAGAAACAGCAGCAGTTAGTTACAACAACAACAACAAAATTTTAGTTTCTGCCACTTAGGGCACATCTGTAAGCTGACTCAGTTCTTTTGCAAAGTTCGTTTCTACACCCAAGATGTTAACTAAAAAGACACCGCTCACTTCAGTTACAGCAGAAGCAACTCCAGCAACAGAAACAGCAGCAGTTACAACAACAGCAACAACAGCAGCAGCAGCAACAACAACAACAGCAACAACAGCAACAGTCACAACAACAGCAGATGATGAAACAGAGACCAGCTCTACAGAGACAGCAGAACATAGGAGGGCTGCTGTCTCCCAGTCAGCAGCTACAAGGCCAGAGTCCCGGCTCTGTTCAGGTAAGGGTAGACCTATTGCAAGGAAAGGTATCTTGGGTAGTCTGTGTAACACAAACTCTCCGTACTCCCTGTAAAGCTGTATCTGGCCTCACCGTGCTAGGATGCCAGCAGATGTTGGGCGGGCTGCTATAAGCGAGATTTAGTCAGGCTATATCTGGGGTGTTTCAGCTCCATTTCAATAGCCTTTGGGCCACACAACTTTGTGTAATTACTGTAACAGGTGGCCAGTCAGTTGGTAATGACATGTGTTCAACAACCATACACTTTCCCAAATGCTGAGTGCTGAGCAGAGAAAGCAGCATGTACCATCATTAAAGCCTTTGATATGACTCAGCTGGGAATCAAACTCGCCACTTGGCCATTTCACAGGTAATGCAATGTACAGTAGGTAGACAAAACCTGCAATAACTGCCATCTCCGACAGGTGGCGTCCCCTGCCTAGAGCAGTGCCATGCAGCTGCCGGTGGCCTCCTCCATGCAGACTAGCTCTTTAGTATGACTCAGTTGGGGATCAAACTAGCTCACTTGGTCATTACACTAGTTACAGATACAAAATGTACTAGACAAAACCTGCAATAACTGCCATCTCCAACAGGTGGCATCCCCTGCCCAGAGCAGTGCCATGCAGCGGCCAGTGGCCTCCTCCATGCAAACTAGCTCTTTAATATGACTCAGTTGGGGATCAAAATCAAACTAGCTCACTTGGTCATTACACTAGTTATAGATAAAACCATTAGTTATACACAAAACCTGCAATAATTGCCATTTCCAACAGGTGGCATCCCCTGCCCAGAGCAGTGCCATGCAGCGGCCGGTGGCCTCCCCCGCGCAGACGAGCTCCATGCAGAGGCAAGTGGCGTCTCCAGCCCAGACCACCACCATGCACAGACAGGTGGCGTCACCTGCGCAGACCGGCTCCATCCAGAGACAGGTGGCCTCACCTGCGCAGCCTGGCTCCATGCAGAGGCAAGTAGCATCTCCCGCTCAGCCCGGGTCGGTCCAGAGACAGCACACGCCACAGTCAGGGTAAGTACTGGTAAAGTGAATTCATTTACCTTTGAAGGTTTATTTTGCTGGTGGCTGGGGTTTGGGACTGAACACTGATTTAAATTTTAGTTGCCAAACTACTGAAACGGATAAAATTCGATGGAAGCCTGTGTGATACCTGGTCCAGAACACCCGTATCGAACGTTATCGCTGCCCAGGTATGACACAATGCCCGGTATCGAAACCGTGACTTCTCAATGTTGTGTGTTCACAAGCCTAGCCACTCGGCCATTTGATGCCTCTGAAAAAGATGTTGACACCTCCACTCCATCTTTTGACGTTTTTGGTTTGACCTTTGAACTGTAAATCAAGGAGGTTTTATCTGATGAAAGCTTATTGGTGAAATGGACACTGATTTTGTTTTGACGCCTCGGTTTTCATGTGATCTACTGTATGTTGTCCACCGGTGTCTTAACTTTGACTGAATGTAACACGTTTTGTCTTGCATGTATGATGGGCCCCCTTGGAAACCAACTTTCAAAAGTTGTAGGGGCCACCCACCTGTTTTGAGATTAATAGATAAATAAATAAAGACAAGCACAAATGTTCTGCTCCATCTCTGCAGTTCTCAGTCCGCGGCTTCCCCAGCGACCATGCTGCCCAGCCCGTCCCCCCAGCCAAGCATGGCCCCCTCCCCGGCCAGCGCAACTGCTCGCACTCCTGCTGGGGTCCAGTCTCCTGTTTCACTCAATACACCTGGTGAGTATATCTAGACCTTCACCTGCTGGATAACATTTTGTGTTTCCTTATACTGTTGGGGGTCCAGTCTCCTGTCTCGCTCAATACACCTGGTGAGTATATCTAGATCCTCAGCTGCTGGCTAGCATTATTCTACTTACATTCATACCTGTCCTGTAATGTTTGCTGATAGACCAACATTTTTTTTTCTTTTGAAACAGAAGCTTTCTTTAAAGTATCGCCCAAATTTACTCTTCAGGTCTGAAAAATGTGCATAAATCTGTACTTTTCGTTAAATTCATTTCAGTTACGATTTGAAGAATATTTAGTGAATACCTTCTCATGGAGTGGCAATGGATGTATGATTCAGCTTCTTTAAGAGATAACATTTGAATTTACGCTACTGTAGGAGACGTGTAACTGATAAAACACTTGCGCTAGGTAACCCTGGATCTGTGGGAATGGCGGCTAGTCTGTCTAGGTTTCTTTGGAATATTTTGAAAAATCTAGTTTTCAGAGCTGAAAGATATGTGCCTAGATCAATTTTAGTGCCAAACTCCTCATAGTGTGATTTGAAAAATTGAATAATTCATCTTACTAATATGTATACCTAGTCCACTGAGTGTTGAAGATCTGTGACTTATGTGAGATTTGCCAAAAGCAGTTACTCAAGCAACTGGATATGACTTTGACCAGTGACACTTAGGAAGAGCAGGTTTCATACCCTACCTATGCAAGGAGACGAAGACAATTTTGATAGCCCAATGGTAACCAAAAGTAAGACAAAGTCACGACAAGTATTAACGTAACTTATGAGAGACACTTGTGTTTAAGGTAAGACAATAATATTATTTTGATAGTCCAATAGGAACCAATAGTAAGCCATGTCAAGACAAGTATCAACATAACTTATGAGAGACACTTGTGTTTAAGGTAAGACAATAATATTATTTTGAGAGTCCAATAGGAATCAAAAGTAAGACAAAGTCACGACAAGTATCAATGTAACTTATGAGAGACACTTGTGTTTAAGGTAACCCCGGATCTGTGGGGATGGCGGCCAGCCCTCGCAACCCGACTGAGGAGCAGGCATACCTTGAGAAGTGGAAGCAGCTGTCCAAGTACATCGACCCGCTGCAGAGGATGATCAAGAGAGTCAGCAACACTGACGGTGAGAATATCGTTGAAGAGGTTCATCAGTCACGTATGGATACAGTTATAACAATTTTCTTCAATCTATGACTGTTTTGTAAAGGTACAGTACATACCTCCCAAATGTTCGATGTCTACCAGCACATCTTCGTCAAGGGGGTTCTTTTGCGAGAACTGAGACTAGGTCCCCCCCCCCCCTGTACCTTTATAAAACAGTCATTGATTGAAGAAAATTGTTATAACTGACGGTGAGAGAAGAACGAGAAACACTCACTCACTCACTATCCGGTTTAGCGTCCGTTGTTCCCTGTCTGCCAGGGGTTGGACATTTCGGTCTGATTGCTGCCCTCCATCTGCCTCTGTAAAGGGGTTTGGCTTTTTTGCATGTGCAGTTTTCTAATATGCTCATTGACACCGTCTACCCATCTTCTCTTGGGGTGCCCACACGGGTTCTGGCTGACTACAGACCAGTTCATGACCTTTCTTGGCGAGTTGTCGTGGAAAGTGAAAGGGAAAAGTAAGAGTGATCCCGTTAAGCTCACTGAAGAGCTTATCTTCCACTGACAGTGACAGAGAAGACAGGCGCTATGTATATTTTTCACAGGTTTATTGTAATGGGGAAATTCCCTAAGCTCTTTTATTCTATGTACAGTTTTCACAGGTTCTTTGTACTGGGGAAATTCCCCCAAGCTCTTTCCAACACTTAGCACAAAAAACAGCGGACCAGAGATTAACAACCTGCAACCCTTTCCAGTAGCATATATGTCAAGGCGACACAGCAAGGATTTCAAATCCTATTACTATGATGTAATCCCAATACTATATAAGGAGTGCAGTGACACATAACCTGACTGTCCAGTCTTTGGAAACATCCGCACCGCCGAGAAGTGTGGTTTAGGTCGGTCCCAGAGTTAGAACAGGGGGGTATAATAGAGAGTATGGGATCTTCTTGGGGATGGAAGTAAGTTTATTTTTGTTCCCCCCTCCCCCCCCAGTCAGCTTTAGGAAGCTGATTTGCAGGGATTGGCCTTACCACGCAACTCCGGCACTTTCCCCATAACTCATTAAGGATGATCCAATGATTGCGCAGTGTGAATGGTATTCTTCTTTATCCAGAGGCACTAAAGTGGAACAGCCGGCTCAAGAGAAAACTACTACCTTCAGTCCTTCTTGTTCTAATGTCTTATTGCTCTGCCCTTCTTTAGAAAATCCCCAAAGTACTTTTTAAAGCCCCTCTCAGAGCTTGCATTGGTCAGTTCAAACCATGTGACTGTTTAGCTGTAACAGTAAGAGTTGTAAGATTCAAATTCAGATAAGTTACACCTGTGCTGTCTTCTTGCTTCTTCCCGACAACAGTATTAAAATGCACTCCACTGTCCCTGGGGTGTTACAGGGCTCGAAATTCGCTCTTTGCAAAATGTGCAATGGTGCACCTAACCTGAAAATTCACAAACACAGACAACTTTTGGCAATAGGCTTATTATTTTTCCTGACACATACAAGTGCCAAAATATGCTGTATACCATAGTTGTACAGTTTAAGCTTTGTTCCAGCACAAAGAAAGGAACCCACCATAAATTGTCGGTCCAACTCGCTTCACTGACGTTCCGGAAGTCCGGAAATGACGTCAGCAGCGAATCATTGGTGGTGGGAACATCAGTGAAACGAATCAGACATCTGAAGAAGGTTGATGAGTTTGACCAAAAATTTATGATGAGTTCCTTTCTTTGTGTGGAAACAAAGCTTAAACTTTACAACAGTTGGATTCTACGAACACAGATGAGCTTTCATTGGAATGCTGTATGCTAGTGTACCTTTCAGTTTGTAACCTAAAACAATATCCAGGTGCATCAGTGTACCCACTGTAAAACATTTGGTGCATATCTTCAATTTTGGGTGCACGAAAGTATATTATGTACCCAGTATTTCGAGCCCTGTGTGTTATGATATGTTTACTTGACCTCTTCTTTTCTCAAAACACAGCCAGCACGGATGGACAGGCCCCATCTACAGGTAAAATATTGCCTCAAATACATCATTCTACTGTGCAAATTCAAAGGCTCTGCGTTAAAGGCTTGAAAAATTGTGCATGGCACAGCCAAGGGTCCAAAGAATGGCATTTCTGTAATGATCTAAGAAAAATTAAAGAAGAAAAGCACTGTCTTGTTAAAAAAATCATTTACACTCTATGAAGATTGTACTTTATTTTGGCAAAATGCTATATCTCTTGTCTTTGTGCAGACAATTGGTGAATGACATTTATTTGATACTTTCATACTCAAATTTTCCAACATCTTTGTCCAGGAAAACATGTGGAGAAAGTGTTTTTTTTTATATGACTATTTCAAAACAGCCCAGATATTTGAAAGCTTTATATACAAATAATGTATGGGTTCCCTTTACAATGCATTTTATCTCTCAAGTCAAAATGAGGACTTAATCTGTGTCAAATTGTCAGTTTTCTTGCCAGACCTACGATTTGGACAAACTAGCTGGGCCTCGTATAAACTCTAACAAAGGAAATCATTCAAAATCGCAAAGATATGTCGGGATGAATGTAAAGATGATGTAGGATGTGAAGGTACAAAGTTTAGCATTCTAATATATATAATGGAGCAAACACATGTGACACATACTTAGTAATACAGTAAATGGGCACTCAATAGCAGAAGCTTGTATAATCTTCTAAAAGACCACATTCTTATGAATACAAAGTCACCCAAATTTGTAAAAAAAAATTCATCACAGAACTGTGTAATGCTTTCGAATGGATTATAATGCGGTTACTGAGTCTCCCCCCATACAGACCCACATGCAGCGCATGTTAAGTATTGGTCCCTTTGGGATAATTGCTGAAGATTTAGGTAAATTTTTGTCTCAAAACGATAGAAAAAGTAAGTTGCTAAGGCAGCAAATTGATGACTTACTATTCACACATGCACTACAAACACTTGCCCCTGAACTTGAGTTCCCCTTTAAACTTGACACTCTCCTGTCCAACCATTCTTCTCTCTAAGTGACCTTCCAGTGACCTCCAGCTCACCTGAGTGGGTTACAACAATGCTGGGTGCTTCAAGGCCAAGAGGCTGAATCTGAAGGTCATTTAATGTCAAGGTCGAATATGAATGTGGGTCTGTTCTATTTCTACAGAGCACAAGAAGGATCTTAGCAAGATGAAGAACTTGTTAGAAATTCTCACTGACCAAAAGAAAAGGTAAGATTTTTAAAAAAAATATCTACAGTATGTTTTAAGATTATGGTGTGTTTGATTGGCTGACTGTAAATGTTGCAAATGAAACAAGAAATTGACATTATCATGCGTCAATAGAATGTTTGTTAAAGGTTTTTTTTTTTTAATTTCTGTTTTTCTACCGGCATTCTTTATTGAATGTTAATTTTTTTATGATTCTAGTAGTGCATGTATTGTTGTGAGAGTATCTCTGATCATGATATGTTTAAAATGATAGTATGCATTTTCCCAATGGCTTGTGCCTTTGGGTAAAGGCACTAAACGTGACTTTCCTCACTCTACCCAGGTGTAAAAATGGGTCTAGACTTGGGGAGGTAAAAGGCAATGACGGAGAGGGTTGGTTCTGCCTCCCTATACCGTGCCCTAAACATACAATATAGTGGACAACACCCACTGTCCCAAGGTCATCAAAAAGACCATGGGACTACATTTACCTTTTAACATGTTTCTGTTTGTTATTGATCTGTTTACACACACAGGGCTCAAAATACTGGGTGCATGTGCACCCAGGTGCACCCAAAATTGGAACTGTGCACCCAATTTTTTTCAGTGGGTGCACAGGGTGCACCCAAATATTTTCTTAGGTTTATGTATGGAAAGATATCAAGTATACTGGTATACTAGTATACATCACATTCTTGACATCTAAGTGTTAGAAAGATGATAAAAATGTCTGTCACGTTACTTGTTTAAGAATATGATAGCTTGCTACTAAGTTTTGTCATTAGTTTTTTTTTTACATTATTCTTAAATTTAAGTGGTCCACCCAAAATTTGTTTGGTGCACCCAATTTTTTAAGCTGGGTGCACCAGTGCACCTAATCCCAAAAAATAATTTCGAGCCCTGACACAACACTCCCAACCTTCTGAAATTATGCTTACCCCGATTGTGTACTACCGGTTTGGCAATGGGTTAGGGTTTGTTTAGTGTAAACCAACTTATCCTGTAGTCCTCACATGACACTTCATCATGCCACTAATACACTAGACATGGAAATGTGTGTGATGCAAGAACATGCAAAAAACTTGTAGCCTAGAAGGGTAGAATTCATGAATTTGTGTGAAAACATTTTTGTGAATGACAGAAAATAGTTTTTGTTGTTGTTGTGGTGGTGGTGGTAATGGTTCTCCTTTTTAAATACAGACAGCACTGACTACAGTATGTAACATTCTAGCCTGACTAAATCAGGCTTTTAGCAGCCCTTCCACTTGTCAAGAGGGGCCGAATCAGCCCCTAGCAGCAAGTGATTGACAACTAATATTTTATCAGCCATAGATTTTGAAATGATTGCTGAGGCAAATGTGAATTTTTAAAAAAATCTTTACTACATTTCTAATTTTTAGCGACGCCTGATGGGCGAGCTTAATAGTATAGTGTGGAACCGTTTCGAAAGTATTCTAAAAACTGTACAGGAATGTCAGGAATGTCAAAAGTCCGCGCGTGCGTAGTTGCATCATGCCGGACGGTACCATTACCTCCACGGGTAAGCTTTCCAGTCGCAGGACACATACCGCGGTACCGATATACGTGTGCACAGCAGTGTTTTCCGTATTCGCGCAAGGCGATTTTTGATTGATAGCCGTGCAAAATTGAGAAAAGCCTAGGACTTCAGACGTACCCGAATTGTAGTATGTAGTATGGTGGTCATGGAAATGTAAATATTTGAAATAGGGGGTAAAAGATTGTTGAAATATGTTTCTCGAAAAATGACCTGTGAGTCGTGGAAATCACTTCCGGGTTCGTTCGTGGTTTATGTGTCCAGGAGTTTGGAAAGTTTGGTGGCCTTCTTCACCCTTAATATCTTTGCTTCAAAAATACAAACTGATGTGTGAAACAGGCATTGTTTGAGCTTAAAACATGTGGGGGTTGTGAGATAGCGATGTGATAGTTACCTTCGCCAAGAAAGTTATATTTTGGCTAGCGTTTGTAGGTGTGTGCCGGTTGTAGAAGACCACCATAGCTTAAGAACGCCTGGATGGATTGTATTGATATTCGGTATGTGGGTAGGTCTTGTTGAGACCTGGAAACGATAAGATTTTTGGCTTCCTATTGGCCTGCTACGGTACTGCAGCAGAACTTCCTGGTTTGATACCTCGAGTTCTGGACATGCTGCGGCTATGAATCTTAAGTGGTTGACAGCTCTTGATGCTGTAAGTAAGTGGTATAGGTTTGGGCCCCCTAGCGGCTTATTTTGGAACTGCAGGACATGTGACTTATGTGTCAGACTATTAAAGGGAATAGCCAAAGGGGTTGACGGATTGTTATGGTTTTTGATATGTGGATAGGTTACGTGATGGTTAATATAATTGCATATTAATTATGAAGAATTATGCAGAGTGGAAGCTTATTTGCATAATAAATTGGGAAATTGTCTAAACATGCTCAGCTCAATTAAAGGACCATTACAACATGTGACCTTTGTAACTGAGAAAGAGAAGAATATTGATAGATAAATACCTTATTTGCATAATTAATGAGAAAATGCTAACATATATTGCGCATGTCTGTTTGTTGGAGATGATCAAGTTATATAGTTTATGCAAATGAGGGCCTTATTTGCATAATTCATGACAAACACAATTAATTCAGTAGAAAAATATTTTTATCTATCTATATATCTATATGATATTGATACTGGCCGAAACCCTTTTTTTAGCATATTGTTATTTAGCTAGAGTAAAATGAGGCCCTGATTTGTAAAATCGAAGCATTTACATTAGTTCACCCTTCACTCACAAGGGACCCCCTTTGACAGCAATGCTCTATGAACATCCATCGCCAGACGAATGGAATACGACTATTAAAACCCATTAACAACAACAATCTATAAAACTTATAAACATTAAAACCGTCGCTATGGCAATAATTTTAATTGCCACACTTTTTGTTGTTGCTTTTTACAGACTTCAGTACCAAACATTGCTGAAATGTGAGCAAGTACTCGAGAAGCTGGAGCTGCAAATGAAAATGGTAACTTTCTTTTATTTCCTTATTTATCTACAAGGCACCTACATGGCTATTATGCAACACTAGCTTTGCTTTAGAATTGCATGATAGAAAAGTGAAATCTCCGTACATACACTTAGAACTGTCATACCTAAAAGAATTACAACAGGAAGTAATAGAACTGCTGTCTGATTACTTTTTAAAAAATCTCAATCAGCCCTTTACATGCTATGAGGTTTAAAAATGTTCTTGAAATAGTTGAACTGTAATTTCCAACACAAAAATTGGACTCACCCAAATTTTCGAATGCACAGCATAAGTCTTTGTCAAGGAATGAACAATCCACTGCTGTTCACTGCCGAGTCCAATTTTTGTGTTGGAAATTACAGTTCAACTGTTTCAAGAATGACTTCTACCAACACAGATGAACTTTCAAGTTAAGGTTTACAAATGGGTTGGCTCACTTCAGTTGGGGAGGTAAAAGGTGGAGGAAGGAGAGGGTTGGGCTCAGCATTCTAATACCTCACCAAGACACAGTGGGCAGTTAACAACCCTCTACCTCTACAGACTTATATGTGTCTTGTCATCTGACAATGTCTATCAGCCGTCACGTGACAACGAAACTCCAAGATGAGATCTACCGGGTTGATAAAGGGACCCGGTGCGTCTTGAAAACTTCCCAAGCTATGAACTGTAGTTGTATGTATATGTTGTATACATTTCTGTCAAAAGACTTATATGATTAACCTTTACTTTTTGTTTACAGAGCCATACCACAAGTACAACCACCACCACAACAACGACCACCCCTGCTCAACTGCCCAAGTCCCAGCAGCACATGTGCCAACCCCTGCTTGACGCGGTAGCCAGCCAACTCGGATCCCCCATGCTAAACCACACCCTCAAGAGGACGTTTGGACCAGCACTGACAGCGCTGCATGGGCCACCTATCTGGTAAGGACCCAATAAGTACAGGTAACATTGGGAGAGCAGGATCATTTTGAAAACTTGGAATGGTGTGAAAAAAAATCCCTGAATCCCCATACCACACCCTGAAGAGGACGTTTGGACCAGCACTTACGGCGCTGCATGGGCCACCTATCTGGTAAGGACCCAAAAAAATACAGGTAAAATCATAATAGTAGGGAAAGATCATTTTGAAAACTTGAAATGGAATGAAAAAAGATCCCTGAATCCCCATACCACACCCTGAAGAGAACGTTTGGACCGGCACTTACTGCGCTGCATGGGCCACCTATCTGGTAAGGACCCCATAAGTACAGGTAGCATTGGAAGGGAAGGATCACTTTGAAAACTTGAAATGGGGTGAAAAAAATCCCTCAATCCCCATAAAGTTAAATTTAAAGTTGCCCATACATCTGTAACAGATGCTTAGGGGTGGCGTCCATCTCCATTTCTGTAGCCCTTAGGCCACACATTTGTGCAAGCCACTACAGCAGGGGACTAGTCCACTGGTATGTGTGTTTAACTCCCATACTCAATACTGCTAGTGAAAGTATTGAGGCAGCGGTCACTACGGAGGATGGTACGTAGGCTATAACCCTAATGCTTATCCATCTTGTTGTCCATCCCTGCAGTTTTCCAGGCCCCCCACCCAAGCGGCAGAGAATCATTCCCCGCCAGGAGTGCAGCATCCCCAACATCCTCCAGGGGGAGGTCGCCAAGCTGGACCAGAAGTTCAAGGTCAGCCTGGACCCCACCCAGAACAACATCAGCACCTCCGTCCATCTCGTCTGCAGACTGGGTGAGAACCACTTTTCTACATGTTTGTAAGGGTTGGGGCTAGGGTTAGGGTTAGGGTTGGGTTAGGTTTGGGGTTAGGACTGGGTTAGGGTTAGGGCTGGGCTTAGGGTTAGGGTAAGGGTTAGGGCTAGGGTTGGGTCTGGGGTTGGGGTTAGGGTTATGGTTATGGTTGGGTTTGGGGTTAGGGCTAGGGTTAGGGACCCCACCCAGAACAACATCAGCATCTTCGTCCACCTTGTCTGTAGACTGGGTGAGAACACCCTGTTTTTGTTTGTGTGTGTTTGGCTAGTATAACTCAAGAACCTCTGGATGGATTTGTTATTTTGGGTATGTGTGTGGATATTGGGAAAATGTCTAGGTCTAGGTCAATCTGGGGCCTTCTACATTCCCTGTAGGCCAGATGGACAAGAAATGAAATTTGGTGTAAAACATATTTGTTTCTTTGTTTGCTTGAACCATTATTTATTCATGAGAAGCTCAAATCAGCCTGCAGGCCACTTTTTACTGAGGTTATGAGGGAAGTACATGACTTGTAAGAGTCAGATAAAATATAACAGAGGTACAAATTACATAGAGTCATAATAAATCTATCAACATATATCACTACATGTACATGGTACAAAACATTAACAGAGCAAATGCTCAGCGTCCATAGTCCATGTGCATTCATTTTGGTCATTTCTTTTATTTCAAGAGTCTCTTAAAGACCTCTTAAAGGTCAGATTTGGGGCTGTACGTGTGTCTGGCGGTATGTTACTCCAGACATTGGGTAGGCTGTTGGTCATCTGAAGGTCTCTCATTTTGGGACAACCAGCTGACTATTCTTGTATCATTTCCTCCCCCTCCCCCCAGACGACAGGTCCCTTCCCAGTGTGCCTCCCATCTTCGTGGTCGTGCCTGAGCAGTACCCAGAAGAAAGCCCACAATGCACAGCAGAGTCACATGATTATGGTAAGTCTTTCCATGGATAGGCGGAAGTGAATGCTGAAGTTCTTTGTAACACCCATGACTATTTTCATCAGTACACAATCAGAGAGTGAATATCTAGCCAACATTTTGGTGACCATCCATATTTTGTTCCAAAGATTTTCAAAGGAGCATGAAAAGAAAAACACAGAACTAACTTAAGCAACATGTACTGCAGTTTCTGTAACCCAAGTTGTCTCTAGTTGTTAAGTTTAAGCTTTGTTCCAACACAAAGAAAGGAACTCTTATATTTTCGGTCAAAATCATCGACCTTCTTCAGATGTCTTATTCGCTTCACTGATGTTCCGGAAGTCGGAAGATGACGTCAGCAGCGAATCGTAGATGGTAGGAAGACAGAACCTGCCACCACCACAGTTCAGAGAGGGTGGATGCACCCTTATGTCATTCTCCTACGCAGAGGAACCACAGTCGTGTCAAAACGCCTTGTGTTTACCTCTGCTATCTTGTGCACTCAGACCAGTTAGGGACCGCCCTACTTATATATATTAATGAGCTTGCCCTTATATGAAATTGTATTACACCGTTTCCAATTGGACATCTGAAATTGTCTTCATTCATAGTTAGAGTATAAAAAACCTGTTTCTTCCAGATCACTTCAGTGTCACTGACGAAAACTGGTGGATTCCAGTTGAAACGTCTGACCGTCTCCAAAATCATATCCAGTTGCATAAGTAACAGTTGCTTTTTGGCATAGCTGAATTGTGTTTTTTTTACAGTCAGCATTTCCCAACTTGACAGAGTTTTTCAAAAAGAATTGAGCGACAAGATAACATCTAATTGTTTACAATAATTGATTTGTTATTACACAAACAAATGTTCACTACTGTACACAAATTACCCGTCCTGGTTCAGGAGTACGTTAATGTGCTGTTAGCAAAACCGGAAATGAGAGAATTTGTCCTTGTTTCTTGGTGTTCTTCAAACTTTATGAAGGGATGCGTGGTGTCGCTTATTGTCCGCTGCAGCTCACAGAGAGAGGCTTCATGTTGCCGGGGGTGCAGCGTGGGGAGTGGCATTCTCCTACGCAGAGGGACCACAGTCGTGTCGAAACTCCTTGTGGTCACCTCTGCTGTCTGTTGCACTCAGATCAGTTACTGACCGCCCTGATTATGAATATTAATGAGCTTACCCTTATATGGGCAGTCAGCCGTTGGGGATCGGGCGTAGGAGGATGGAGCCATGTAATACGTAACATGATTGGCTGATAGCTTCCCAGCGGCCTTTGCGAGACAGCTTGCGACAACAAAAAGCCCAAGAAAAGCCTATTCTCTGATTGGTTGAAAGCTGGTTTGTGGCGACAATCATAATAACCATTGATAGGGCATGAGATAGCAGGGCCCAATAGGCTAATGCCATAGGGGACCGGGTGTTAGGAGAATGCCTTATGTATATGGTGTTTAAGCTTTGCATTGGAACAAAACATTAAACTTTACAGCTATGGGTTCTACCAACACAGATAAGCTTTCATTCCAAGTTGTCTCTGTCTCCAGACTCGACATCATTTCTACAGACGGTGAAGAAGTCTCTGGATCTGAGGTTGCTAAAACTGCCCGACCAACATTCACTCACACAGCTGTTAGGGGCATGGGTGAGTTATACATCATACTGTAAAATACTTAACGGTGTTTTTGTTAAAAAGGAAAGGAAAAAGGAAAATGATATTGATCCAGTTTCAGCTCATTGGTGGTGACAGAGAGGTAGCGTGTTTGTGAGCGACACAGCCGGACTCGAACTCACAGCTTCTAGTTCCAGAGGCATGGCCACTAACCACTGGACTATGCACGCTACCTTATTTTATTGTTGAAACAATTTTGTAGTACAATATATTGCAAACACATATTTGCGTGTAATCAATATGCGACAGAGAGGGCATGGCAAAAATAAAACCACTGTGTGTGAAAGTTTTGAGTAGCACCCTCACACATAAAAGTTACCCGGTGTGCTTTTGATTTATTTCTGACACTTTCATGCAGTTAAACCATTGTGATGAGGTACGTAGTTAAGATTTAACCAAGAACAGAAAAAGAATCGACTATCACAAAATCAGACTACAAAATATACATTTAAGACAAGCTTGAGATGCATATATAGTAAGCTGTTGGTTTCAAAAGCTAGGTCATTCTAGGTCATGTCATTCATAGCAGGTAAAAGGTCAAGGATCAAGTGTATTGCTGACTGCCTTGGGTAGAAATTCTTGGCTGTTTTCTCTGTTCTTACATTTCTTGTTCTTCTTTTTTTTCAGGAAATGAGTGTTAGACAAGCCTGTAAGGAGGCTGTAGCCATCACTACCTGATTGTTCAACACATGGTCAGAGATTTTCAACCCAAAGTCCATCTGTACAACCCAAGAGGCTGCATCAGCACTCACGTTCAATTGGCACACCATAGTACCAAGTCTTGTTACAGAAATGTGACGGCTGGATCCAGTAAGTTCTGGAGGAAATATTTAAGTGCTGCAGCTATGATTGTGCCAACTCATGCCACAGTCACAGTCCAAAACGTTTTCAAGGAAATGCCAGTGCAATGGAGCACTCAAGCGACAGTTTTTGTGAAAGGGAACCCAAAATATACATTTGTAATAGGGTGGCCACTGGCCAGGGAAGAGCTGAATATGGCCAGTTTTTACCATGTGGATACTTCACCTCCTTTGGTCACTAGTCTTCAAATTTGCACTGATCCCATGGCCCCAAAGTATCTCTGCCAGTAATGTGAGTAGTCTGGATTGAGAGATACTTCTGTTGTTTCTAAGATGTTTGTTTCCACCAAGAGGTGGAGATAAAAAGTGCCTCTCTGGATTATGCAAATGAACTTCCGTGCTAAGAGGAACTTTATTGTTGTCATCAACTTAGTAAGCTTTCCCAAGAATTCAAAGAAGTATCTTGTGTTAAGTTATTGGGTTACATGTCATGTATATCTGCCACTTTGAAAAACAGTTTTTTTTAAAGAGATCTCAAGTGCAGCACCTCCCAATTATGCATAATTTAGATATTATGCAGGAGCTCATTATACTGTGGGATGTTGCATCAGAGATATCTTCAGTGCGCAGATATATGTGACTGTACAGAATTATGACAGTAGACGTTATATTGTCTGTGCAATGGTATACATTGGAAAATACATGTCAGTGAAATGGTCTGTGGATGATAAGTGTTTAAGTTTCAATCTTGCGATGTTTCATAAGACATAAGCGAGATGCATAAGATTATACATTAATCACTCAAGTTTTTCCCAGTCACAATGAATGTACTTGAGTATAATATGCCACTGTTTGTATGACAATTATTACAAAGGGATGGACTGGGAACAACACACAGTATGTATGATGTGTGAAAAATGAAGAAATTCTTCACATAGGAAGGAAAATGTGAAAATTAGAATTTTCACAAGAGTTATATGAAACTAACTTGAGCTGACTTATTTTTAAACTCTCGTACTAGACGTGGTCTACTTCTCTCATAGAACATTTTTGTGGATGTTAAGATAAATGAGGTGAAGTCTACAGTCTACTGCAGTAGTGTGCTTCAGCCTCTGAGGCTATAGTACATGGTACTGACTTTTTGTAGTGGACTTTGACTTCTCTTTGCACCCAGAAAAAAAGCTGTAGTCTGCGGGAGAAGTAGACTACAGCAGTTTAAAAACAAGTGTAAAGCCTGTCTAAGCAAAAATGTCTACACAAAAGTGTCCAGCAACATTTTCACATATAAACCTGTGCATTATTCCTTATTTGTCAACATTAGACCTTCTCAATCATTCTGATTGACACAGTAGATGTTCGACCAATGGGCAGAAGTACCATGTGTCAAATACCATGGCTGCACACAATGTAAGACAAGTCTCATGCTTTGTAAGCATCATTATGTTTTTCTACATCTTCTGCCCACTTATGTATAGATTGATGTGCAAACAGAATTATTATTATAATGAACAGTGTCCAATGTCAATTCTTTGCTAAGAAAGAAAACTTCACAGTGGTTGATTTTGTTCTTGTCAAGAAGGATTATGTTGCCAGTGAAATTTTCCAACATGTAATGATATTCCAGAACATGTACACTGTATATGAATGAGAATTGTCACTCTTTTGTGATTGAGCTCAAATACATGAAAATGAACAACTTGACTTGAAGCTAGTGCAATTTTTGCTTTTTTCTTGCCATACAAGGTAGTAATGTCTGAAACACTAACCCCAGCAATAATAGTAGTATAACCAACAAGAGCATGGCTAAATGGTGATAAAATGTTTGCCTTTATAGCTCAGTTCTGTAGTTTTGCCGACTATTTCTATGTTTTGACCTATTACAACCAGTACTTAAGTCGTGCAGCTCACTCTTTGTGTGCAGTATGAAAACAATGCGCATGATGGCGCTGCTGCACATGACCTTACCAGATACAGCATATGTGCGTCCTACCTATCATTATCATTCGGCCTTGAAGGTTCGACTCCAGAAGTTAGTGTTATTTGTTTTTCGAAAATATTCCAAGAATGGTTTGGATAGAAACTTTCTTGAAGTTATGATGCCTCCTTTGCGCGACTCAATGGCGCCAAATTCATCTATTGCCCGGACACCATTCATAGTTTACGGAGACGTGTTTTAAGAGGGACTAGAGCAACACAGATTGCAATGAATCAGCTTGTCCGCGAACATACCTTTGATGCCTTTGAACACACACAGCTGAACGCCTACAGAAACTGAATCGACCCCAGCGTATCCCTTAACTGTAAAACGTCGGACAAGGGAAAACACAGAACACTATCTGTACCACTGCACTGTGTAAGATACGAGAGAGAGCGGCATCAGCTACTGAATGAAGTGGACAACATCTACCAAACATACAGTATAACGCAGGAGGAAAGAGCAGTGGATATTATAACACTGGCGGGGATGAGGGAAGGGGGACTAAGTAGCAGTGCAGAGGACAAGCACCAGTGAAAATATGACAACTACTGTACGAAGCACCATGCAGTGAGAAGTACCAAAGGTCCATGTCTAGCGGAGAAATAGACGTAAAAAAGAACATCATCAATTCAATGAGAAAGTTGACGTACCTTTTAGCGCTAGTTGCAGAACTGTAGAAAGCGTTCAATTCTTCCCGTACGCTTGGTGCTTTTGTCCTTTCCTACCTTTGGGCGCTACACCTTCTTCCAAAGCCGACGATGATGAAGAAAAAAGAAGAACCTTTTCGAGGGCATCTTCTTTGGTTGGCTCAACATCCAGTTGTTGGTCTCGTTTCTGTGCTATTCGGTGACCAACGCAGTTCCTGGCAGTGTCCATTAACCAAACCTCATACGTGGAGGCCGATAACTTGCCCGTAGCAACTGTAAACATCTCGGTAAACAATGATAATACTTATTTGTTCTAGAACAATGCAGGCGATCGACAATAAACTGATTTCTTATGACATGGGATGGACTCGAATGCTCGGACAATGGCAACTGGTTTACCGGTAACATTATATTTTACAGGGAGCGCTTTACAATGTCCTGGAAGTCTTGGAATCTAGGATTCTTGTTCATGTTATGGGGACTAGACAACATTTGTACGTGTATTGCTTTCATTCTTAGATACGTGCGGTTCTCTTTTGAATCGTTTATTTTTCGTCATCAAATTGTTAGTTTCTGTAAGAAGTGGGCAGATGTTGTGGCCCCGGGTTCTTATTTGGAATTGCTGCCGAGAGTCTAAGACTGAAGGGAAGAACAACACGCAGGGACACAGGCCATTTTCCGCATACACACGGACTGCTTGCTGGAGAGCTACATCCTCGTGTCTACACTCCACGCACGACTCAAACCAACTGATCTCTCTCTCTCTCTCTCTACCAGCAAGCTTGTCCTGTTTTATTCATACAAATTCACGTATTCATACATACTATAGAGGTGACAATGCTTTTGAAGTCTCTCTGTTGTTCTAGATATCAAAGGCTGGGCGACTACCGTGTATGTGTTAGTTCTGTCTATGGCTTTGGTGTGAATCATTTACACCTGTCACATGCGGAGACGAACCTTCGTCTCCAGACGACAGTAATCAAAATGCAAATCTCCATACTTCTCACTCTGGCTACAGCTCTGTGGCACTAATCAAAACAACAACATACTTAAGCCCTACCAAAGTGATACCAAATAATACATACAAAGTATAAAACACAGTGAAGTTCATTTCGCCCTACTTACATTTCGAAGGAGGCTTCTGTAACCACGGTACCATGGCAATAGAACGAACAGAACCGACAACATGGCGTTCCTAGCTGACTGAATCTACGGAAATAAACAACAACAACAACGATATTGCGCTGTTAGTTGATACACTAATGACAGGAGTTGCTGGTTTCTCTTGCCGAGACGTGAATAGTTTTCAACGTTTGTGTACCCCAGAAATACTCCCAGTCCAACTGCAGTAGGCAAAGTAAGTAAGGTAGTTGAGTGAACTTGTCAACATATTGTTACATTGCTTTGTCCGTTTTGAGCGATAGAAAATCCGGAAACGCATGCATGAAACTTTATGTTTTTCGTGGCTAAAACTCATAATTTCAAAATGAGATTATTCAGACGAAAAACTAATTTGGAATTTTTTTTACAGTTTGAAATACGTTTCCGCATAGATCATCCATATGTAACATGTCACACACACGGTGTGATATATATGCCAGGGCGGAGATTGCGCAATCACTTTTTCTGCCGGTAGATCATACATAGAGTCTATTAAAGACCATCCCAACACTATCCCTAGCATCGTGACGGCCATTTCTCTCGACAGAGACTCCGATCACGATTTCTACCGGTAGTTCTAAGCAGGTATTCCTACACTCTTCCCTGACATTTGGAACTGTACATCGCCCAAAACCAGCTGAAGACTCGGACATGGAAGGTTTGATAGACTTACAAGACGTCAGGATACCCCCCGCAGCGGCCATGCACCTGGCCATAAAGGAGTACCTGGCCGCCGCCAAGCTACCCACCTTAGACAGGCTGCTGCAGGGTACTGGGTTCACTCTGGACACCCTACAGAAGAGACTGGTGAACGCGAGTTTGGACGGAGCACGTCCTGAAAGGTACAGTTACTTCGTTTCTTTCTTGGGGGAAGGAGACAGTCGGGATTGGAAAGAAATCACCTTCCAACATTTCGAAAAGCGAATGTGGCTCTGGTCAATTTCGTCAAATTACAAAACACGTGTACCATATGCACGTACAGCCTCATTGACGAAATAAAAAAATACATATTGTACGTACTAGACACCATACAGTATTATGATAGATTGCAGGCACCTGTTACGGCGCAAGCACAATTGAACACAAACCTGATGTTCAAACATTCAACACATATCTGAATCCATAAGTATTTCAAGTAAGTCAAAGCCTTTTGATCACACCAGCACTGTCGAAAGTGACAGTTCTGTCTGTTTATCCCGCCGTTGCCGAGTCGCTAAAAGGTGTACGAGTGGTTTCCGACTGGCTTACCGCAAAGGCACCGATGTTTCCATTATACATTATCGATCGCGAACTCAAAAGACAAAACCACCACGAACGCTCCATTCTCTCTTTACCTCGAAATTAAATCACAGCGAAATGCAGTTACGGCGCTTTCAGCCTACTGTATGTCGTCAGTTTTACTTTCCAGGGTGGTAGCTGCCGCACAGATCATCAAGTTCACGCTGAGGAGATACTCACTCATTCACTCACTCACTCACTCACTCACTCACTCACTCACTCACTCACTCACTCACTCACTCACTCACTCACTCACTCACTCACTCACTCACTCACTCACTCACTCACTCACTCACTCACTCACGGCCCGTAACCTCAGTGGTCGTATAGGCTCCACGACATCCCTCAGCGGTGATCTTTGCCCATCTCGTTCTGTCCTCTGCCCCTCTGATCAGTTGTTCCGTGCTTAGGCCAGTCCAGGCCCTTATGTTGTCCAGCCACGTCTTCCTTGGTCTACCTCGTTTCCTCCCTCCTGCTACTGTGCCTTGAAGTATGGTCTTAGCGAGGGAGTTGGGTCGGCATATGTGGCCGAACCAGTTCAGCTTCCTGCGCTTGACCTCGGAAGTGGTTCTTGCTTTTCCTATAGTTAAGAACTTATGTTGTATCATGCATTGTTGTTATTTTGTGACCATGTATATGCTATTTATGTCGGAGTGAAGTTTGATGTACCATCGTCTCCTGAAAATCAGGGCGCCCGCCCTGAGTGAGCACACCTGGCTAAATAAATAAATGAAATGAAATGCCTCTGCTTGCTGACGTACTGACCTGTTTGTCCTCCGTTGCAGGTAGGAGATGCCAAGGAGGGCAAGGAGGAGATAGTACTTTCAGCTATTTTACATTGTTGTACTCTACTTTGCAGGGTGATATCAGCGGCACAAATCATCAACATGTACCGGTACGACACTGCCGAGGTGCTGTTTTACCTGAGCGCCGATCTGTGCAAAATCCCTCTCAGAAACTTCGGACCAGCTTACCACGAGCTACAGAGGGCCTACATTGAGGCGATGGCCATGATCCCGGAGGCTCCGGACATCCACGCGTCCGGCGATTCTAACTCGAGGATGGAGACACTGATGGAGGAAGAGGATGGAGTGGAAGATGAAGATGAAGAGGAAGGTGAGGGAGATGTTGAGATCGAGGACTGGGCAGAGGCTGAGGAAGAATTCGAAATAGAAGAAGCACTGGAATAGCAGGTTGACTGATAAATCTACACTGATGTTGTCTACATTGGTCTACCGTACTGCCTGTATGTAGAGCTATGTATAGATTATGAGTTTTGGTGAATCACGTATTGAAAATACTTATGAGTTATACATGAGTTCTTCGTGCCAGCCAAAAAGGACATGTACAGTGCGCTGTGGTCGACGTACGGTCGGAGATTGCTTTCGATGATAATCAAAGGCTGGCAAAGTGCTCGTCTGGCTAAAAATAGGAGAGTATATAATATGAATGTGCCTTTGCTGTATAATCAAATGTGAGACAGTCTTGGAGGCCGTCGGACATGAATTACAACTAGAAAGGCCGGTATTTGCTTAGGAGCAAATTCAGCTATTTTCACTCCGCTCCCCCCCTTTATGCAAACATGGACTGTTCCAAAATTGAATTTGAAAAAAAATAAATCCCATGTGAGAATGACGGAACTACGCTGCTACTATACTATTTTTATTATGTATACGGTAATCCAATTTTTATTTCTTGATAACAACACGCACACAACATGCTAGTGTTTCACACATTAACAAAGAAGGCACCGTTCACCCCCACCTAACTCCTTCTGCTTTTCCCCCTACCCGTTCTCCTTTTCCCCCGGACTTCTCCTTAACCCCCGCTGTACTTCTGCTGTGCCCCCGTCCTTCTTCTTGGCCCCCGGTGTACTTCTGCTTGCCCCCCGCCCTTCTGCTTAACCCCCAATGGCCGCCGTCAACCCGAATTTCACGTAGTCGACACGAAAATCGTTCAGAAAGCAACAAAAACGGTCGCGCCACGGAACATGAAATAGCCTATTCTCAATGACACATTCTGGGCCACCTTTCTGCAAAGTGGCGTTTCACAACTCCTTCCCAGCGGTTTGGAGAGAGCGAGCGGTAACAGCTATCGCCAGAATTGCGCAATAGTCCATATAGCCACTCGAGCCGTCCATGATCCAAGCCGCTTCTCACCCGAATTTGCAGAAGTGTTCTCGAGATTTAGCGCGATTTGTACGACGCCACTTGGTAGAGAGGTGGCAAAGATTGTTTGCCAGACCATAGGCTATATGAGACCGTGTATCGTTGCCGTGCAGGGTGTTTAGGCACGACTTTCGTGTGAGTACCCGATGCTGACGGGGCGGATGCATACGCCCTTCACCGAGAGGGCGAGCCTTTGAAGTAAAGACTGGGAAGGAATTGTGAAACGCCACTTGGCAGAAAGGTGGCCCAAAATTTGTCATTGATAATAGGCTATTTCATGTTCCGTGGCGCGACCGTTTTTGTTGCTTTCTGAACGATTTTCGTGTCGACTACGTGAAATTCGGGTTGACGGCGGCCATTGGGGGTTAAGCAGAAGGGCGGGGGGCAAGCAGAAGTACACCGGGGGCCAAGAAGAAGGACGGGGGCACAGCAGAAGTACAGCGGGGGTTAAGGAGAAGTCCGGGGGAAAAGGAGAACGGGTAGGGGGAAAAGCAGAAGGAGTTAGGTGGGGGTGCCGTTTTACTTCAAGAAAAAAGGTTTTATTTCACAAACGGAAATTGTGTTGTATTTTTTCTACAGATGCGTTGACACGTTATGCGACCCTAAACGTAAGTATTACGTACCCACAGCAGACAATAGCGTGGTTATGATTAAAGTTTTCCTGCTTATTTACACAAGGCAAGGGCAATTACTGCACTTATTCAAGGTTGTCACAAGCATAACTAATCTTCATACAAGCAGACCGGTACCTCTTCAAACAAACTTCACTACACTTTTAACTCTTTACCAAGATATGCTTATTAGCCGTTTTTAGCAAAGTGCATTTAAAAAAAAAATCCAGTTGGATATCATGGCTGAACTGCAATGACATTATCAGTACAAATACATATAAAGTTATGCACATTGTATTCAGACAAAAAGGATCACATTCCGTTTTTATACCTAGAGTTAATCAGGTAATACATTATATTGATGAACAAAGATTATTAGCCACCGTATGTTTGCACGAAGTCTGTTTCATATATCTAAATGTTTTGTATGCTTTTTGTCTAAAAGGACTCAGCAATTGCAGTAATTATACGTCTGTTATAACCTTAAAGTTCCATTTATTTTTCACATAAACTAACAGATCTCGAGAACCTTATTATGCGCGGCACTGCGCACGTGATCCACTAAGTAGTACGAAGTCTTTGCTGATTGGCTACCGAGACAATTCAATTAGCAGACCGTGAACCCGCCGCACCTGTCAGCTGCGTGTTCAAGGACCCTTTTGTCGGCTTTGTTTACCACAAATGGTGAAACGTAGGAACGCGTTGAGCGCCGCTGAGAATACTGTAGTTGCAAGTTAGGAATTTACGTGTTTGCAAGCAAAAGTCAGTGAGATTTCTGAAACAACAGCAGTTCCGTGATAAACGGAACCTTCTCAAAAATAATAATTCAACGCTAATACATATGTCATTATTTTTTTATGTGATCATGTGTACATGTGGCAGCAAGGCGACCCGCGCGGCGGTTGATTAGCCACTACCAGACTTCCGCCTGGTTGAATAGAGGACTTTTGCCAAGTTCAAGGAATAAAAGCCTAGTATATAACCTTCTTGGTTGGAGTTAATTGGCCTATAAGTGTTGGCCGGCCTGGCAAATTGCAAGTCGCAAACTATAGTCCTCGGCCATGTGACGTTAACTTATCTGGCGTGTTTTCTGTCTTTTCCTGACCAATTTCTTCTATTTTTTTGACGCGGAGCGGCTTTTAATTGTGGACAGTGTAACAGCGGGGCTCAAGCACCGCCAAATCGACCATGCCAAACAGCTCTGAGCTTTAGGCGTTGTGGTTTTCGCACTGGGATTGCGATATTGTTTCTCTCTGTTGTTGATGACTTGTTCTGTGGTGAATCCTGCACTTGAAATGAATCCTCTGGCCGGCCGACTCTCCTAGCATACTATTGACTCTATTTGTCCACTTTCTACAATTAGACCACCGATCCGTGGAGCCTGGTAGAGGCTACACTTGACTGAGGGTGGCATCCTGTCTAAAATGTGCCTACGTATCTTGTGCTTGCGTCTGATAAAAGCTCCTTGTTGCGTAGAGGTTTGTGACAATAAATTTGATTTGAATTGGTGACAATAGCACTGAGAACAATGCCCTCACACCGTGTCATTATTCGTCGTTCATGAATTTGATAACAGCAGATATTCCAACAACACCCGCATTCGCCGGATGACGACGCGTGTTCATGAATATTAATTAGAGCAAGCAGGGGTGACCGCGTGCACGGCCGCCACCTGGTCATACCACAGGGAAGGTGATTACGTCATTTACCATATATGGTGAGACGCTCAGAGGCGGTGAAGACGAAAACGCAGACGAAAAACCCCGCCAAATTGGCTTATAAATCATTTTTAAGTGATTTTGTGCCAAAAATGATAACAGGGTTCTTTTAGTAAATATCTCATGCACTATCATACCAAATTTCGGGTCCCTTGGGTTTAATACCTGGGCACGGGAGGCACAATTATACAGTTCGGTCAAAACACCACCTAAAAACATCCATAAAATCATTTTAAAAGTATCTATCAAAAAACCGAAGAAAACGTCTGAGGGTATTGACCCAAGGTACACTTGTGCCAAATTTCAGGTCATTCGAGCTAAGAACGACGGAGAGGAAACACTTTAAAGGTCGTGACAGGAGAAAGAAAGAAAGAAAGAAAGAAAGAAAGAAAGAAGAAACGGTACGAAAACAACATTTTCACTCGAAGCGTACCTTCGGTACGCGGAGTGAAAATAAATACAGAGTATTTATTTGAAAATATCAATGTCGGACTCTGAAAGGGAGTGAATCTCTGCTTTTTCATGGAATAAAAATGGTGTTCTTTCATATCGAATCATTGTCTTCACTTCATTCCTCGCGAATGACGATCGTCCTAAAGCCAACAACTTCTTCAGATGTAGAGACAAAACGTATAGCTCATAGAGATGCACTGTAAAAACGCACGAGAGTACTATTACTGTAATCTCCAAGTCGAGATCTTGCGTGGCATAAGATACATACTAGTAATAGTAGTATCATAAGCCGGCAGAGGAGTTAACTCCTTTGCCGGCTAAACTCGCTTTCCCCAGCTTCTGATAATATCTTATGCCACGCAAGATCTGCTTGGAGATTACTATAATGTCTATTACTGATCCCTTTAATACTTATATTTAATACTCACACCAAGTGCGTTTGCATTGTTCAATGTAATTGCAGACCGTACCACGGCGACATCTGTCAACTTTGGATAGTAACTGCAGTGCTGATTTGCTTTGCATACAACTTGTCTTTTCAGTTTGGAAACAAATTTGGAAACAAACATAATCCTATTGTCACTGTTAGCATTAGAAGTTATAGAAACCGTCGTTGTGCCATATAAAGAGGGGGATATTAATATCTCCGGATTTCATTGACGGATTTCACTCATTTAAAGTTTCACCGTGATGCAGGGTCTCACTTGTCACAGTAAAGGCCACATGACGTCACATACGTTCCCTAACCTTTGACCTAACTCATCTTACTTCCGGTTGCGTTGTTGTGACGATTTGTCTTGGAACGATGCAGTTTTTTGTCGTGTAACTCGTGATATTTACGACTTTGAAAATCATAATAGCACCAGAACTAAGGAGAGTTATTGAATTGAGCAAGAGAGTGAACAGAGGTGAACTGTAAGCCATGGCGCTCGTGAAAAAGGACGAGAAATCCATGGCTGTTTCTACCACAGACGGTGGGGAGGGGGGCAAAGCAAAGAAGCCTCCTAAGAAAGTATTGGACGAGGACACCTATGTGCAGGTAAGTTGTACATTGAAGACTCATAGATTCTTCCAGACATCTGGGATTTGTCACTTTTTTGCAACCAAATATTAAAGTAGGAGTGTGGGTTTGTAGGAGAAATTGAGAGGACGATAAAGTAATTAGAGCTTGGTAGAACTGTAGAACTGTATGAAGGGTAGATGTTCTTCCCTGGTCTTTGGGAATACTGCTAAGATGAGAGTTCATCACAGAGAGTGTAACGTAAGAAGTACGGATGGACAATAAGAATTTACACTTCTGGACGCTTCCGATTTCTTTATTGAACGTGCAAACAGTTCAAATGTCTCATCTGCAAACAGATGCTAACGTCGCATTGAAGGGTTGATCACGCTCATAGTTTCAGCCATCAAATAGCCATCATCTTAGGAATGGCAGTCTACCAACTGATGGATCAGTCTTAGAAATACAATAATTCACCTGTTTTTACAGAACTCTAAGCAATAGACATGTAACGAAGCATGGTTTTATAGACAAGATTTGTTCACAAGTTATGGGCCTTCACCTCTGACCTCTTGCACTGTATTATTGTCAATGATATAATTATACAAAAATTGGACTGCATCAAACAAGTTCTTCTTCATCTTCCTCAGGACCTTGAGACGATCATCCAGCGAGACTTCTTCCCGGACTTGACAAAGCTGAAGGCTCAGCAGGAATACCTGGAGGCTGTGGAGACCAACGATCACCAGAAGATGAGGGAGTTGGCCATCAAGTACGGGTCCACCCGTCTCACAACCAGGCTGCGCACAGAAACACCAGGGGCATGTAAGCAATCATTTATTCCTTTATTCAATTTACCACATTTGTGGAAGGATTGACCAACGATCACCAGAAGATGAGGGAGTTAGCCATCAAGTACGGGTCCACCCGTCTCACAACCAGGCTGCGCACAGAAACACCAGGGGCATGTAAGCAATCATTTATTCCTTTATTCAATTTACCACATTTGTGGAAGGATTGACCAACGATCACCAGAAGATGAGGGAGTTAGCCATCAAGTATGGGTCCACACGACTCACTACCAGGCTGCACACAGAAACACCAGGGGCATGTAAGCAATCATTTATTCCTTTATTCAATTTACCACATTTGTGGAAGGATTGACCAACGATCACCAGAAGATGAGGGAGTTAGCCATCAAGTACGGGTCCACACGACTCACAACCAGGCTGCACACAGAAACACCAGGGGCATGTAAGGATAAGGAATTGTTTCATACATGCATTTTTTTTAACGAGATTGTTCAGAGCAAGCTCTTTAGACCACTTCAATGAAATAAAGGAAGAAGTTGGAAATAATTGTACATGGAGGTAGCGGTGGACATTTGTTTTGAAGGCTGATACATGTAACTTGTCGTCAAGAGAAGTCCACAAATTGGCTGTCCGGGGAAAGAAACTTACTGTACAAGGACTTGGAAATGCCCTCTTGCCCTTTTGTAATAGAGAAATGAAAGGCCTCTTTGTTGGGTTTGAATATGTACTTGCAATCTATCATATTGAAAGACTGTGTACTTCAGCTTCTATTGACTGTAGATGATTGGAAGATGGATTGCAGGCTGAAATGTTTGTTTCTAGGCAAGGCCTGTCTCCAGCTTTTAAGTTTCTTTTCATCCTACTCATTGTTTGGGAGCCAACATTGTTGATTTTTTTTAATCTGTTGTTATAAGCTTATAAGAACAGGCACAGGTAGATGCAAGACCAATATGGCAAAGTGGGGTCTCAGCCCAGATAGACAGAGTGCCTGTGACCGGGACAAGAGCAGCTTCTTGTCTGCCCCTTCCCTTCCATGCACCAGGGAAGATCTGGAAGCTTTGACCCCCAGAGGAAGGGAGTGTGTGGAGTACTGGATCAGAAAATTGTAGTGATAACACGACGAAGAAGAAGCTTATAAGAATACATCTTCATCAGTTTTTCTGTCACCAAGCTCTGATTTTTGGTACAGATGTGGTGGAATATTTTTCTGTCCCAACAAGTAAATTTCCGTCCCGGGACGGAGGGACGGGTCCTGTAGACAGCGCTGACATAAGCGCTTGGTCAGGACAAATTTGGTGTACTGGGTATATTATATACTTTAGGTCAAAGGCGTTTTATGCTATAGAACTTTGGAAAGTCTGAAAGATTAAAGACAGTTACCATTAATATGTTGTGTTTTTTTTTAAATTTTTTTATTGGGTTTTCAAATAAACAAAAACAAAGAAAAGTTGGGGAACCATCCAACAAAATGACAGCAGGAATAACAAAAATGATTTCAATATAACCATGACAATAATGAACTTAGATTAAAAAATGATATAACTGAGATCTCAAACCATAACAATAATGAATTTAGATTTAAAAAAATAATATGAGATCCTTAACCATAACAGTAATGAACTTAGATTCAAAAGTAATATAACAGTAATATGTTGTGTTTATTTCATGTCCACAGATACACCAGCTACGTTTGAGACACCGGACGTGGACAGCTCCAGAGGACGGGACTCCCCGACGTCTCACCGCTCAGCTGTCAATCACAGCCAGCAGGAGGGCGACGGGCCTCCAGAGAAGAAAGGTACAATAATGTCATTTGCTATCAATATTCTATTGATGTTAGCTACGGCCGTGTGGCGCGTTGATACACCCAATCCCCTCAATCTCGGAAGTTAAGCAACGTGCAGTACGGTCAGTACTTAGTACTTGGATGGGAGACCACCCAAGGATGGCTGGATGCTGTAGCCAGGCCAAGAATTCACGAATTTGTTTTTCAGAGGGGATGTAAATTCAGAAGGGATGTAAAACGGGGGTCCTGTGTTCAAGCTGGTGCCTCGATCACGTAAATCAGCCTCATAACTCAAAGACATAAGGTACCTACTGGCTGTAAATATGCCGGATATACATGTATTTATATATTTATAAAACACAGGAAAAATATAGATATTTCAGCAGCGTCAAATTTTATTTGTATAGTTCAGGGGCCCACTGAGGTCAATCACTGAACTGTGCAATCCTGGATAAAAAAATTACAGAAAATAGATAATATGAAAATAAAGCCCGGAAAGGCAAAAATTTCAGAATATAGGAGGATGCCTTTGCTAGTTCTGTTTTTTTCCCGATAAGAGTTGTTATAGTTTTGTACTTCAAGTTCAAGGGAAAGTTACAGCCCTCCACCCCCCGCATGGTTTTACAAATGGTATTCAGCCAAATTTCACATAAACTCTAGTCTGTATCATATTCTAATCTTGATAACAGATATTCTGTGGAAATGGGTAAAGCCAAGGCCAGGTTTGTACTACATGAAACATTCGCATTGGTTTTATTTTTGCAGTTTTCATTTTGACCTTTCAACTGTGACTTCATGACACTGTAAACATGCATTTACAATGTACACTATTACTACTCAGTACTGTACTACAGAATCATTTCAACTGCGAACTTAAGACACAGCAAAAAACACCTTTCCCCTTTTGCTGTGAAAATATGTGCAAGTCCCAGCAAAAATAGCATCTTCTGGTATGTTAGTAGAGTAGGTACAGTAAAGTTTTTATTAGTTATTATGAAGTTTTGTTCATCAATCCTTTTTATAGATTTTTTTTACCTGTAGTCGAACACAAGAATTCACCTACAGTCCTACTGTATGAATTGTCTTCTTGCGGTATCTGACATTATATGGCTATGAGCTGGGAGTTAAGTGCTAAGCCTTGGGCCACACTTGCTCCGAAACAGGTCATCCCTTTTGGGTACTGTGTGTTGAGAGATAAGGATCTTGTGCTGTGATTGCTCCATAAGTCTTGTGACAACCAGCTACTAGTAGTATGCTTACTGTAAATCTTTGAATGTTTCGTTCGTTCGTTCTTTCGTCCCATAGCCTTTTAATCAGCCATAGGCTGATTAAACAGCCGTAGGGGCAGCACAACATGTTGTGCTGTGCTGTATCAATGGGCATTTTAGTCCCCTGGCGACGCCTATCTCCTCTCCGGGGCATGGTGAATGATGTAAATCACCGTGAATGTTTGTCATGCTTTTATTTTTGTTGGGACCTCTCCATTTACAAATCGCAACTCCTCAAATATTGAATTTTCTCCTAAATCCATTGTTTAAACCATGAAAACTTCCTTTTCTCTACTTTATTAAGTCTTTGCAAAAATGAAAATAAGTGAATCTACGGTGACTAGTACTGCGTCTCTAGTGTCCTTCAGCAGAATTCTCCCTGTCTTTAATCTTGCTGCTTTGCAGGGAGTCTCCGTGAGATCCTGAGTTATCTCTTCATTTCCTCCGGGGCTGCAAAGCACTAAATCACCTCTCCTTGGTCCCTTCATGCACTCAAGGAAACATGTAGTACCTCAGTGTCTATCAACAAGTTCTTCCCTCATGGCAGAAATGAAGAATTGTGCTGTCTCTCGGTGGAATAGATTTCAGGATGTTAGCTCACACACTGCGTAATACAACATGGATCAAGAGGCTGAAACATTCTACAGTTCTCTACAGAGTCAAATGTTGCTGACAGCATCCGGTATCTTTCATCAGTGACTGGTGATTATAACGATCATCAGCGACATTCTCAGTGTCAGTAATGAAAGGTAGAGGATGCTGTCTTAGACATCGGGCTGTTTTGAGAATATATCTAGTTGCTTGATTTATTTGGTATTACTATTAGTATTAGTATTAGTATTACATAACATTCTTCCTGGATGTCTATCCTTCATCAACACTCGTAAGTTGATGTGTGAGTTGTTTTGTCAGTAATGAAAGGTAGAGGATGCTGTCTTAGGCATCGGGCTGTTTTGAGAATATATCTAGTTGCTTGATTTATTTGGTATTAGTATTAGTATTACATTGTACATAATATTCTTCCTGGATGTCTATCCTTCATCAACACTCGTAAGTTGATGTGTGAGTTGTTTTGTCAGTAATGAAAAGTAGAGGATGCTGTCTTAGGCATCGGGCTGTTTTGAGAATATATCTAGCTGCTTGATTTACGTTTGTACTTGGTGTTATGCAACATTCTTTCTGGATGTCTATCCTTCATTGTCACTCTAAGTTGATGTGTGTATTTTTTTTCCTTCTCAGTTAACCTGGTTATGCAGAAATGTCTAAGATATGACTGAGACCAAATTTATATATTAGCACAACAAAGCAAGGCATTCTACCTCAGTACTTGGATGTTCAGTCTTCATTGACGCTCAAAGTTGATGTGATGTGTGTTTCTTTTTTCATTTTCACTGTACTTGGTTGAGCAAAAATGTCTAAGACAAACTAAATGTTCAATATTTCTACAGCAAAACAAGACATAGACCTACCCTTGGGCAAGTACCTTGCTAAGAACACTAGTGTCTTAGACATCTGGCTCTTTTGAGAATATATCTAGCTGCTTGATTTATTTGGTTTTACATAACATTTTTCCTGGATGTCTATCCTTCATATTAAGTTGTTTTGTTTTTTCACTTTACCTGGTTGTGCAAAAATGTCTGAGACTGACCAAAGTTTTTAATATTTCTACAGCAAAACAAGACATAGACCTACCCTTGGACAAGTACCTGGATGTCTAATCTTCGTTAACACTCTAAGTTGACATGCTTTTTTTTTCTTTCCACTTCAAATGCTTGTGCAGAAACGTCAGAGACTAATCAAATCTATGTAATTCTACAGCGAAACAAGACACAGACCTACCCTTGGACAAGTACCTCGCTAAGAACACCAGTTTCTTAGACTGGTTTTACATAGACATTTTTGCACAACCAGGTAAAGTGAAAAAAAAAAAAACACAACTAAATATGAAGGATAGACATCAGGAAAAATGTTGAGACTGACCAAAGTTTTTAATATTCCTACAGCCAAACAAGACATAGACCTACCCTTGGACAAGTACCTGGATGTCTAATCTTCGTGAACACTCCAAGTTGACATGCTTTTTTTTTCTTTCCACTTCAAATGCTTGTGCAGAAACGTCTGAGACTAATCAAGTCTATGTAATTCTACAGCGAAACAAGACACAGACCTACCCTTGGACAAGTACCTGGATGAACACTCTAAGTTGACATGCTTTTTTTCTTTCCACTTCAAATGCTTGTGCAGATACGTCCGAGACTAATCAAATCTATGTAATTCTACAGCGAAACAAGACACAGACCTACCCTTGGACAAGTACCTTGCCAAGAACACCAGTGAAGACAACGCGTCCTTCGGCACCATCATGGAAGTGACAGAAGAAAAGAACAGGCAGAAACATGCGTGGCTCTACGACGCCGAGAAGGAGCACTCAGAAAAACAGAAGGAGATCCTACAGCTGAAGGGTCCTGAGCAGCTGGCGATAGAGGGCTCCACTTCAAGTGTGGACACGTGGAGTTATAAAGCCAAGAACGCACTAATGTACTACCCTGAAGGTAAGTTAGATTCCACTGGTAGATTGGGGAATGCAAAAGAGGAGTTAGGAGGAATGCATCGTCTTTTTACTGAGCAGTGCCTGTTGTCAACTGCTTGCGACCGTTTCCCAACAGGCACCAAAGTGTCACCTGAAAAGTTTAAAAATTGCAATTGACAAAATTGGTTCCCCTTCAAGTGTGGACACCTTAGTTATGATATAAAGGAGTTATAATATAAAGCAAAGATCACACAAATGTACTACCCTGAAGGTAAGTTAGATTCCACTGGTAGATTGGGGAATGCAAAAGAGGAATGAGGCAGGATAAGAAAGAGAGAGAATGATTTATTGCAATGTCTTTTGGATATCTCACTGGGCTGCACCTTGTTTGCGACTGTTAGACAACAGGTGCCAATTTGTCGCCTGAAAATTAGAAGAAAAAATCACAATTGGTAAAATGTTGCAGATGCTATTTTTTCTTGTATACTTTATAGGTGGTAACAGTCAATGCAGCTAATAACAAATTATGCACCTACACCATAGGACATTTATGTATAAAACCCAAAACATGGACCAGTGCAGGTTAGGTGCAGGTAGACACCAGAAATACCTGCACAGCTGCAATTTTACCTGCACTAACCTGCATATACAGGTGGTATCTTGAGCCCTGTGGATACAAACTACCCGACAACAGGTGTAATCACTGCAAGTCTCTTGATGAATGATGGAATGATATGACATCATGGGTGCTGTCATTTTGTTTGTAGAGTTCGCATACTGTAAATGTATTTAAGTTCGCGGGGATTTAATTTCTCGTTAGCGGGAAAAAGGACTTTTCGCGTTGGTTTTAATTTCGCGGTAGCACCATGCACTGTAGTCTCTTACTGCCATGGAAAAATGTTCGCGGTGGTTTTAAATTCGCGGTAAAGCGGCCACCGCGAAAACCGCGAACATTAATCCACCGCAAAAGTTTCTGCATTTACGTGAGTGAGATATGGGCTTTAGTATTTTATGTGAAGTCTGACGTATACTCTTGTGAGGGAAATATGACTTTGACAAACCTCCAAACATTCATAGATGGACCACTCTTGTCACAACTGATTGTTTTTTCTCTTCTGTAGGAATGTTTTAGTATTCTGTACAAAGTCTGACTTTGTCAAAGTCAAGCATAATTTCAATTCATTTCGTAGTTCAAGGACAGTTTCTGGTGATATAAATTTGCCTTTGCAGGCACCCACATCCAGTCACAAGCCACATCAAAGCAATTCTGTCCATTTTTCCTCAGTACAGCATTTTCTCTTACGCACCCCGATTAGAATATGCACCCCTGATTTGGGGCAAGTCTCAGACAGATCAGTGGGACCGAAATGGAAAATGGAAAAACTCAAATAAAGTATGCACCCTTCTCCACCAATTTTGAACAAACCTTGAACTGAAAATTGAATTCAAATGTTTTCCCCAGGTTATTTTGCATAAATCCCCACTGTAATTGTCTCTTTAAACTTGTTAATTGCCTGCTGCAACTTATAAAAATCACTCAGAATAAACTGGTAGAACAAATCAGCTAGTACATCTAACTGACCTCAAACAACTTATGCACTCCAACTTTGGCAACAACTTGTAGCACCTTTTCAATTTTGAAAAGTTTTAAAAGTGTGTACTGTATTATTTAAGAAAATAGGGTATTATTAACCATTTTTCATCATTCCTTTGAGTTGTTGCTGAATCAGTTATTTCAGTTTGATGCCTTTTTACAAAATGTGTTTGATTATAATGTTACAGGTACCGAGTCAGCAGAGGATGTGTTCAAGAAGCCGCGAGAAATCCTCCACAAGAACACGAGACTTGTGAGAACCCCATTCGACTCGGACGTGGCCAGGTCGAGACTGCAGCAAGTAGCCGGAGTCAACGCACAGATCAAGAAAGGGAAAATAGGGCATGATGGGAAGGAAATTCTGCCGGAGGACACACCCAAGGTCAACGGCTTTGGTTTTGTGGCGACACCGTCACCTGCACCTGGTACGACACAATGAGTGTTTGATAGTTTTTATTACCTTTGTGAAGAAGGTTATGTTTTTTGTACCGTTTGTGTATGTATTTGTGTGTGTGTGTGTGTGTGTGTGTGTGTGTGTGTGTGTGTGTGTGTGTGTGTGTCTGTGTGTGGTTTGGCTGAATCCTCATGGTATTTGGTAGGTGTGATGAGTTTTTGTTGCCTTTGCCAAGAGGGTTAGGATTTTTGGTACACTTTGTGTGTGTGTGTGTGTGTGTGTGCATGAGTGTGTGTGTGTTTGTGCATGTGTGTGTTTATGTGTGTTTGTGTGTGTATGTGTGTGCACACGAGCACATCTGTTTGCTTGCAAATGTTGCCTTTAAAGTTAACTATATCATTCTCACCAGTTGGGTGGAATTGCATGCTTGTTTTGCATTAATTTGTTTTGCTTAAATTGTCTTTTTTTGTGCTTAAATTGTCTTTTTTTTGTCCCCCCCTCCCAGGTGTCGATGAGTCTCCCCTGATGACCTGGGGTGAGATAGAGGGCACACCGTTCCGACTGGATGGGTCTGACACACCCGCACCAACCACACCCGGGTTCAAGGTACGTGAGCTGGGCACATTTGTAGTAGCTGATATTAAAAACCATCGCTTCATTTTCTGCCTTCTCTGAAATCAAATTGTTGCTTCGTGAGGAAAATGTCGTCAGGCCATATGCATTCACCCGGGCTAAATAGAGAATAAACAAACAAACTAACAAACATACAAAATGGCAGGCAAAACATCAGTTTGACAACATCCCCTCATCCACATTCTTCATTTGCATGCTTTGTAAAATTTGAAAGATAGCCCCCAACCTGTATTTTGATTTATGTCATACCTGGGCTGCGATTATGTTCGATACAGGTGTTTTGGACTGGGGGATAACTTTCCATGTCCCACAGGCTTCCGTCGAATAATTCTAACATACTCAGTACATGCCGAGTGCAGCATGCTCGAAAATTCTACTACCTGATTTGGAGGTCTGAATTTCTGCTATTACAATTGTTTGTTTGTGGACACTGAAGTTTCTTGACTTCTATTTTTCTCGTCGTCTTGTCTCTCTATTTTTCTCTGTGTACAAATCCTCTTTGTAGTTGCCCATGAATGAAACCCTTCTTTTGATGTACACATATATGTACCCATGTGGCTTGCATCTTACCATCATAATTAAGGATTAGCATTACTCGTTATGCATGTCGGATTTGTAGTCCTTTGATTATGTTGACATGAACATCAAAGTTATCTAGATGAAAGGCATTGAAATGTAGCTTTGTTATTTTACGCTGGCTTTGTAGATTTGTAGCACAGAATGGTACAGCTAGAGTAAAAGTATTGTAAGGATTATAGTATTATTTATTGTAGATTTTTCTAGAGTGTTTGTATTGTGGAAAATGCGTGTGTTGACTTTCTGAGTTTGCAATATATGGTTTGAATGAAATGGCATGTTGAGCCATACCACGGAGTACTAGTACAGGGCTCAAAATACTGGGTGCACCCAAAATTTGAGCTGTGCACCCAATTATTTTCTGTGGGTGATTATGCTCATGCTAGGATCCCTGACACGGGTAGGCAGCAGTTGGCTAGTCTTTACACCACGCTCGCGCTTGCAAGCGGCGCTGCCACTTACACCACACGATCGCCACATTAGTACGAACATTAGCACCAAACCTAATCTGTATCACGTGTGTGTTGTTTGTTACAGATAAATGAGCCGAGGAAAAGGGAGAGATTAGCCCGAGGGCTGGTGGAGAAGATTGGCAAGAGCCACCGCGCCAAGAAAGAGGAAGCACTGAAGAGGATGACAGCATCATTTGCAAGGTGATATATGAACAATCATTTCTTATCTCTAGTGTTACATGTATCATGTTTCCCAAATGAAAAACAAATTGTTTTTGCTGGTGTGATTTCTTCCTTTCTTTCTTTTATCCTTAAACTTGCTTAACCTCATTTTTAGAGAGGAAAGTCATGTTCAAGGCCTTTCTCAAGGGCAATATCTTCTTCCATTTCTTCTTTTCCTTCTTCCTTTGTCAGGAACCAATAAGAGCTTAAAAATGCAGGTATTTTAGCTGTCATAGCAAATATGAAAGAAAAATTAGCTATTACAGGGAACTTGGACAATTACAGTAAAGTGATTCAACAAATATAGATAAAAAATGTAAAGATAAAATTTGCCAGCACACTGGTCTTCTCAATATCATTTATTCATCAGATAGATACACTTCTATTGATTATGCAGAATGTCAACATGCGAGGGACCTGGGTTTAGTGGGTCTGTTTCTTTTCCAACAAACAAGAATAGAGCTTTTTCATCTCTTAGATTAAGTTTTTACATTTTAGAATAAATATTCCATGCACCTTGCTAGCAGTTGAGGAAAAGAACAGGCGAAGGTTGGCAGGTATTGGCTTGGTTTGATCAAGAAACCATAAACACAGGACTGTATTTTTTACGGTAAACACAGTACTCTTTTTCTAGGACTTACATGTAGTACCATCAGCTGGCTTAGTGGTCAATTCCACAGCAAGTAGCTTCCAATGGAGACCTTACTTCCACTTTTTTTACTTCTTCCAGTTGATTAAATGATGAGGAACTGTGCCTGAATTGAGTAAGTGAGAATGTAGCTTATCATGAAAGAATAAAGTATAGGAATCATCTGTAGATTTCCCTGGTACTATAAAGCGTATTATTTCCACATCAGATAACATTCTTGGATTTTTGCCACGTTTCTGGGTGCAGAGTTGTTGCTCTGCCAAGGTAGGAGCTTAGACCTGGGAAAAAGGATGATATGTTTCCGATTTACTGATCGACTTCAGCAAAAACCTGCTGACCCTAGCCTTTTGTTTGGTCATGGGTTTACCGCTGGCAAAATTCTAAATTTGACATCTGTATCTGTATCTATATATAGCCGGTAAAACCGCCTTTTGGTGTGACACACCAGCTTTTGTATCGGTACCTATATAGCCAGTGTAACTGCCTTTAAGTGTAACACACCAGCTTCTGTATCTGTATCTGTATCTATATAGCCGGTATAGCCGTGGAATGGATATCTGTATAACTAAAATACATGTATGATGTTTAAAATACTAGTGTTCAGATTCATTTCATTTTTACAGTGTTAAACTGTACAGTTACAGTATTTGTTAGATCACTTTGGGAGGGATCTAAAGAAATGGGAGAAAATTTCAAAAAGTGAATCTTTCCTACCGGCCCTAATTTTGTCAGGACCTTACCAGGAAACATCAGAGTTTTTTTCAAAGGCCTCTCTGGAATGAAATATGAATCGATATAACCGAAAGGCTTTAAATCCCGAAGCAATCAGACCTGTAAAACTCTCCAATTCTTCACAATAAAGTCATGCATAGAGTGGATGTACCCTGCGCTATGGTCAGTGGACATGAATGGTGTGGGTGACAAAGAAAGGATTTTGATGATCACTTTTATCTTTGAGGTTTTTTTTCAAAGTCTCAAAAGCGCCGTGTGGGAAGGAAGATACATTTCAACCTGTTAAGCCCCTGTCACACATTCAGGGCCTTCCCATGGCTTTGTTCACTATCGCTCCACACTCAAGGTCGGTGCTGGGTTGGGAGTAGCCTGGAGTCCGTCATATTCTAGCTCCTTTGATCACATCTGATGACTCTTTCAAGTTTGATTTGTCAATATTCATAATAGGCCTGGGCTGTCTGCAGGACCCAGGATAGAAATTTGCTTGTCGGGACGGACATTTTTTTACCCAATCAGTCCCCAAATTCTTAACTTCATGACATGAAATTGTTGAAAATGTGTTTTCACAGGCTTTAAGTGACATATTTAACAAGGAAAATCAACAATGTGGGCTCCAAAACAATAAAAAGCTGGAGACAGTCCTGTAATCGGCTGAAACAGATGAATTTTAGATTACTATAGATGGCCTTACTCACAACTAGCCCCCAGCCATGGTCGTGCTATGATTGAAAGGGGTTAGACTGCACAGTCAACTTAACTTTGTTGCTTGCAAGAGTGTGTGTCTGTCTATGTCTTATATCACTTTCTTCATAAATTGTACTATCCTGGATGTCAGCCCTTTTACCTTTTCTTTGCTGTCTTGTTTGCTTCCATAGCCACAGAAGCAACCACAGAAGCAACCAAGAGAGTGGAATAAAACCAAAAAAGGCTTTCACTCAGGCTAATATTGTATATTTTTCATGACATCTAGAATCATAGTCTTACATAAGTTGTAACATTTCAATGATCTGGCATAATCTCCCTTTCTGCCGGTAGAGATCCTGATCCTGAGTGTTAGGGTGGTCTCTCATTTATGAATTCTACATTTCTGAATTTCAAAAAGTCAATACTTTGATCTAGAGTTGCATGAATCATTTTTGGCTTCAATTGGGACCTCTACTGGTAGAATCGGATTACAATCTCTACCCAGACATACATTTCATATATTCTCTAGAATCCAAAAGTGACCATTATTTCTTTTTGTTCTCTAGCCCTTCTCCGACTTTCGGCTCCCTGAAGTCGATGGACCGACTCAACACCATGTCGCCAGCCGCTCAGAGACTCATCAATCGAACTTCCACTCGGCGAAGCACGACCGACAAGGCGCTGCGAGCGAGCTACAGTCCCTCGCCCGCTCGCTTGGGAGCAGGCAACACTCCAATAAGACTCACCCCGCGCAACACGCCTCTGAGCGTACGCCGCTCGCCAAGACACAGCAAAACTCCAACTCTCCCCAGTGCAAGTTCAACTACAGACGCTTCCTCGCTGTCGGATAACCTTCTGAACCTGCCCAACACAAGACCTACCAGGAAAAAAGCAACCGATTTCTTCTGAGATTCCTTCCTTCTTTCATACTGATTTAGTTTCTTGGAACTAGAAAATTTCTCAGACATTTTCATGTACAGTTTTAGAAGATGACATCATGAAAACAGAGGGCTGTTTCTTGACTGTAACTTTGTGCAACAAAATACAGGCTTTCCCCTCACACTCTATTTTTATGTTGATATGGCAATCTAGCATTATTTATTGAAGTCTGAGAAACAAAAAAAACAAAAATGATTGGCATGGCCTAATATGTAAAAGAGAGGTTTTGTAAAGTAAATGTATATGTCTAGATAATGTTGTTCATCTATTGTCACTAAGTCTGATCTAATGTTAGAAAGTTGGTAACAAGTGACAAGTGTATGATTTGTTTATAATTTGACTTTGTTGTCTGCCACTTTGGAATCTTGCATTCCGTCATCTACTTAAAACACTTAAGTGCACTGAAATGTCTAAACACATGGGACATAAATGAACCATGTTGAGGGGGGATACAAACTCAGTCACATTTTGGACCACATTTTGTAGAAGTAACTTATGATTGTTTCCAAACCTCTAAGTATTGTTGCCTGGCAAAATTTAAGTATTTATCTGCCAGGGGACAATTCTTAATGTTAAAAATGTTTGACTGCCTTTGTAACAGTGCAGTAATAGCTGCAGTGCAAAGTAAAACCAGTCAGTATACATTTTTTTCACGCGGCGGACATGACAGAACAAAAATGAAGTCAATGGGGCAAACAAACAAAAGTTGAATATAAAATCAGCTCCCATTCAGTTTTTCTCCCATGCTAGGTTTCTAAATATGATGTCAAATGATAAATATTGTCTACTAATTTTATGCACAGAAAAGATGTAGCAATTTAGAGTAGCGTAGAGATGCAAAATAAAAAAATAATAATGCAAATATTTGATGGACTTTCAGCCATTTTCTAATTGGTCGATTTGCTAATTGCCACACTATCATTGGTTATTGGCCAAACTCCTGATTATGATGGACAGTCTTTTGTTTGCCACATTGGCCTCTTTTTCAATCTTTCATGTCCACCGTGTGAAAAAGGTGTATTGCCCTGAGGAAAGTGATCGGCAGGTATCAAAATGTTGTCACTTGTAAATATGTGGTTGTGAATAAAGAACTTTGCGACACACTGGTATAGATGTCAGGACTGTCATTGATGGATCTTCATGTAGACGATAGATGGAAAGTAGTTGGGATCTCCAGTACTTTTTCTTCTCTGTCTGTATGATAATAGATGATCGTCAGCTTAACCCTCTGGTTTGTTCTTGTTTATCAGATGAGTTGTATTCCTGTGACACTATCATACTTTACTGCAACTGCAATGTTTATGTATGTTATCATGTGAGCAGTCTGCATGACTACCCTGGGAAGCCAGACAGGACGGGTAGCTAGCGAGATTTGTTAGCGAGTTTTGTTCGGGGAGCCAAGACAGTCATGCCCGCCGATCTCACATTAGCGCTCTGGGGTGTTTCAGCCTAATCGGGCTTAAATTCCCCGGGGCGCTAATAGGAGCTCGGCGGGCATGACTGTCTTGGGCTGCCAATAAACTGTCCAAGCTGCCCGACCCCGGATGGGTCCCAGGGTATGCATGACTGGAGCAAAGTTTTCAGAAGTTCTTGAATGGCAGGTCTTAATTCTGAATCCTGACCTTTTGATCAATATAGAATACAACACGGTGTATTCCGTATCGCCCAAGGTATCAGCCCGACCGCGGGTCTGATCGCCCGGAGGGTGATCCGACCCTCGGGAGGGCTGGGACCGAGGGTGATGCGGAATACACCGTGTTGTATTTTTTGTTAATGTCATACCCACCTGAGAAAACCCATGTTTTGATGCGAAATGCGCCAGAAGTTGAACAAATTTGGTGCCCTCGAACTATAAGTGATGCAACAGCATTGTTCCAACGTCCGAATCAGGTATTCGAATTGCCAATCGAGCCGTATTCGGCCCGCTCTAAACAGTTCGATTCACTCGAATGGAGCCTGTGTGATACGCCTTTCGAACCTGTGCGATACGGAAACATACAGCCCGGTCCGGAACACCCGTATCGAACGTTTTCGCGTCACAGGTATGACATAAAGATAGATACCCTGGTATAGTGAGTATTGTGAGCGTTCAATCCAACCAACATCAGTCATGTTCTTACTTAGATGGAGAGCAAAATAGGCTTTAGGTAAGTCAGATCTCATTTGTGGGACAGCGTAGCACAGTGAGTGGTAGTGTATTCGGCCCGTGACCGAGAGGTCGTCGGTTCGAATCCGTCTGCCGTGTTGTCGGTCTTGTGCCCTTGGGAAAGGCACTTTACACGACTTCCCTCACTTTACTCAAGTGAAAAATGAGTCGTCCCTCGGATAGGACGTTAAATGGAGGTCCCGTGTATGGGGAGAGCCATACCCCATGCACGTGCGATGGTTCGGTGTGCGTTGGTGCAAATCCTTCTGTCTGAAGTTGGTGATTCACTTCAAATCACCCGGATGGAGGCCTGGCGACCTCTGTCTCGTATCAGCCACATGGTGATCGACAATAAAAAATCTTTTGATCCAGATGTAATCCTTAGAACTCTGCACAATGCAGATAACGGTGTTTGTTTGTTTGACATAACCGATATATTACCTTTGGGCATAACACACCTGCTTTGTTTTTGGAAGTTATCAAATTAATAATCCAACTTCAATATTGCTTTTTTATTGGATACAGGCAATGATGATTTTTGCTTTACATAACCTGTAAACCGCCTTTAGGCATAACACACCACTTTTGTTGTTTCTAAGCCGTTGATAATCAGACTTTAATTGCTTTGTACAGCTGTGTAACGAAGAGGTCCCTATTGTGTTATATGAGTCATTCCCAAGTTCATCAAGCTGACAGCTGTATGACAGGACGTAACCCACAGGATTAGGAATGAGGTAGTGCCTGATCAACGCTGGGATTAAGGGGGAAATTGGAGATTTGTAAAAGAAAGTGAAAGTGATCTAGTTGCAGTCTTCAAACGAGGCTGTTTTGTTTGGGGGGGGGTCACGATTTACAACGTTGGCAAGGTTCTCTTGTGCCGGGAAGGGGATTCGCCGGCGGGGCAAAACTCCCTTTCACGGCAAACTCCCTTCCTTGGCAAAAACCCCACAAGAGAACATAGCCAACGTTGAAAATCGCGAACCAACACCCCCCCCCCATAGAAACCAGCCCTGTTCGAAGACTGCAAAGGAGTCTAATCTCAAACCTAATCTCCAAGTAGATCCTACGGTGCCATATTTAAGATTGTATCAAAGCTGGCCAATGAGTATAGCTGGCTAAAAGGAGTCGGACAGAATCTCTTTGGCCTGCTATACTCCAGTAGGATTTGGAGATTACTTTGCGTTCTTGGTACGCATAGTTTACGGCCCAATTTTGCTTGTTGATACAGTCAAACCTGTATAAGAAGAACACTCAAGGGACTGTCAAACTTTGAAATTTCTGGGGACAAAATTAGTAACTTCACATGGGTTGCTTTTAAGAGACTTGTGATCCTTGGATGGGATCGGTTTTTAATTTGTAAACAGTAAAATGCTGAATCAGAAATATTCTCAACCTGTTCTTCCTTTATTCAATCAAATCAGGCAAAGCTATGCGCTCCTACTTAGACCGTGTATGTCTGTACTACACCTCTGGTTCCTATCACATAATAAGATCCTATTTCCTGTCATGTATTTGTTGTGTTTTCCTTCCTTCAGCAGCTATGTATTCGTTGAAGATGTAATCTTATAACTCAGTTTCTACCTCTAAAATACATTATTATTAAGAATAGTTTTGTAACATATTCTTCGCTATCAGTGTTATGTTCTCATCTTTTAGAAAATTTCGCAGGGGAAAACTTCAGGTATTCATAAATAACATGTAGAGTAGCAGGGAAATAGAAGGTATCAACTAGGGGTGGGTACCGGTACAGAAAATTCAGGCCCAGGGACCTAAGAAAACTTGTGAATGGGCGATACTTATTTCCCTACAAAGAATTCTGTTTGTTGGAGTATCTGACGTTCACTGACATTTTAAATTCCTACATGTATTTATAACTGCCTCTGTTTTAGACCAAGTTTGACTGTAGAAACTCTTTCTTTGACCGGCGGGTAACCATCAAAACGCGTGAACGCCTACCGATATAATCTGTTCATTTTCAATCGGTCCACAATCCGGTTTACTGATTTTTTTCAGATCCATCGCACTGGTACCCACCCCTAGTATCAACCGAATTTGCCTTCAATGTTGACAACGCTAACGTCATAGTAATCAAGCCAGAACCAATACTCCCCTATAGGGTAGTCCTGCAGCCATCATTTCCAGACGATTAGCCGTGTACTAGTAACGTTATGAAATATTCTGATCGTCGATTCATCAAAATTTCAGAGATAAAAGTCTTAATCATATGACGTGATCAGAAAACTGCGTTTCAGGGTAAAGCTAACTCTACTCACTCCTTAGGTCTTATTTATCTATCTCAGCTCAGATATAAGAATAAAAGAACTTCTGAAGGGATCTTTCTTCTTGTTACATCCGAAATCACTTTCATCAGGTTGGTAGATCAACTCAATATAGTTTCCTTAAAAGTATATGCAACCGTAATTCTTCTTTACAACCAGTGTGCTATCTATCTATAAGTGATGAGTTCAGAAAGTCACTGTTCAAAGTCAAGTTTGCACTAACGAAGACAGCAGGCGGGTTGTCTTTGGAGAAGAAAAATAAAGTTGCATATTTAGGTAAGAAAACTACATTGAAATGCTTTCCGTGATGATTTGGTCAGTGCTGCTCGTCCTTGCCAGGACGCAGGGAGCGAACCTTCCCACCGGTCAGCCGATCCAGGATCTGACGACGAACCTGCCCCATCGCCGCTGAGCGATCGTTACCGGGCCCGTCACTGCCGCTCTCTCGGGGGAGGGTCCATGTACCGTCCGACAGCCACTCCTGAAGGTCCCCGGGGTACGGCAAACGGTCCTCGGCGGGGACATCTAACTCCCAAACCGGTAGGGGGCGTCTCCTGTGGGAATCATCACAGATAATACTTGTTGCACGATGCTAAACTTTCTTCCAACACAAAAGTACATACGAATCAAATTTTCAACGACCACTGTCGCCTTCTTCAGAATCAATACTGATGACCAATCACTTCAGAACGTAAACTCATGAGAGTTGTGAAGACGTGATCTTATTAACATATGACCTTCCGAAAACGTGTCGTCAGCAATTGGTCAAACGTGCCAGAAAGTACTTGTATGATTATGTTTAACCTTCGCGGAAGAGAAACAAAATTGTTTTTGCTCCGTTTCTTCCCCTTCTAATCTCCAAACAGACCCATGGTGGCGTAATATAGTATCAAACTCACCGGTGCCCATTTGTCTCCCTTTGGCCGGCTACACTACTTGGCCAGCTTTGTACTATCTTATAGCACCGTAGGATCTGCTTGGAGATTATTCCCCTTCTTCTTCATCCGAGATGACGTCCCTAACCAGGTCATTTACACCTGAGTCATCTACAGGAAGGACGTAGTCTGAAGACCAGTTTTCCCCCACGGAGATTACTCGAATCCTGTTGCTGAGATGTACAAGTTCAGCGGCGCAGAGGCGGTGTCTGTATTTCCTCCGCGAAATTGAAACTCGGAGATCTGTATCTGGGCCATGTAGTGGTAATGGCCATGGACTTCGAAATGACATTTGTATTCACAACGGCTTTAGAGCAGAGCACTATGGGTAATTCTTTAATAGCCAAGATATCTCACGGTTTATGATAAGTGTCTCTGGACTAGATAACTAAGGCCAATTTACTCCTCTGCCGGCTAAACTCCTTCCCCAGCTTATGTTACTGTCTTATGCCACGCAAGATCTTCTTGGAAATTAGATGATAGTGCTTACGGAAGAATGAGCCGTTTTCAAAATTTACGTCTTTTAAATAATTCGAGAGACAAGTGAAAAAAAAAGTTCATGGGTACGTTTGTAAAGATTGCCTATCCAGGCGAATGAAATATGATATTCATAATCTACATAACTGGAGAATATTGATGTTTTGAGAGATACCAGACCTTTTAAGCGTCTGGCTGGAGAAAATAATCTCCAAACAGATTACTCTGATTTGACATCAATCATTACTTTGACATCAATCCTTGGTTGAAAACTTTGGTACCTGATACTTTCAAGTCATGTATTTGTTTATTTCTTATTACACCAAAAAGGACATAAAGTACACAGTGGTGCCGCACTCAAGCAGACTGGCTTATATTAACGGCAACACTGGACAAAATATGATACATGACGTCGACATATAACAGAAAACTGCCGTGTGGACGGGAGCGTCTGAAGTACAGGAACAGTATCGGACAATTGAATTACAGAAAAAAAAAACATGTACAGCTAACATTGGTCATGATGGTGAAAATGCTGGTAAAAGATACTTGTTGACATGCAATATAAATCAGTTGTAAAAACGTTTGGCTTAAAGGAGGTATTGCTGAGATATGATAAGAACCTGAGTGTTGATATTGGACGTTGGCAAGGCTGAACCTTTCGGTAATAAGTCATCAAAAGCAATATCAGATAACGTAACATAAGAACGTATCTAGTACTCACCTGACCAGCCTGCCGTCAGTGCGCCTTCTCAAGATGGCCGACCCGCTTGTCTGGCAATGATGGTGCCATGGCGGGCTGTAGTAAAAAGAACTTCTTTAAGAATAAGAGAAGAATGATATTTTGATACTTAAAAGCCTTCTGAGTCCCGAGGGGATAGAAACATGTCCAGGACATCCATTCACCGGTTCGGCTTAGCTTGGTGCTTCAAGATCTACTAAAGGGATTAGGCCAGAGTAAGGTGTCAGGCCCCCGGCGTCCTGTTAAGTGCTGGAAGTGAAAACGACGGATATTCGTCTTAAGTTAATGGGAGCCCGCATCAAAACAAAACATGAGAATGAAGAATGGGGTAATGAGAGCCCGCGGGACATATACATTCGGGCGGCGCGGCGTTTCAAAGTTGACAGACATTCACCGCGATTTAAACTTTAGTTATTACATGCGCGCGTTGCATTTTCGATTTTATTTCCGTTGATTACACAAAGGGGGAGTCGCAATATTGGATGCAATCATCGCAGAACGCTTTGGCATGACGAAGATAGTATGCGCAACTGACAACGGTTTTAGATCTACAACACATGGTATCATTTTCCTCTCGTCATGATAACGAAACAGAGCTCAAATCAGAATCTGTTCTAATTTCAAATGTAACCACGCTGAATGTTTAAAAGGTGATCAGATGGTAGGAAATATTCCCAGAAAATAAGACGCATATCATTGGTTTTCGCCTCTATACTGTTTCGACCCCGAGTTTTTTTTAACGCAGTCTCTTTCATTTCTGTTCCAAACGTAAGGTTGACCACGCTGAATCTAATCTCCAAGCAGATCCTACGGTGCCATAAGATAGTATTAAAGCTGGCCAAGGAGTGTAGCAGGCCAAGGGAGTCAAACGGGCACCGGAGTTTGATACTATACATTACGCACCGTGGATCTGGTTCGAGATTAGCTGAATCGTCAAAACAGATCAGACTCTCACGAACATTGTACGTTTGTTCCGACCTTCTTTCCGACACTTGTAGTGTCTTAGTGGTGACAAAGCAAGTTTCCTTGCTGTTTCAGTAGCAGGGTGTATATTTACAGCTAGGGAGCCATGGCTAGCCCTTCCCCTTTGATCTGCTAGAACACGAGACCCCCATTTTACGTCCCTTCCAGAGACGGGTGCAGCCCTAACCGAGATGCCCTTCCCATGATTGAACCCGGGTTTCCCTGTTACCAGCTTTGAATAGGGGTCTTTCAGATGCTAGTACCAATTTGGGACCAGGAGCTCAACTTTGAGGCTGCTACCAGTTGATTGAAAGGGATATCCCCGAACACTGTATGAATCGCATCTTAATTCCTTCGGCCAACGAGGTTCTATTTCTCCTTGGTTCGCCTCCACAACTTAATCTACAAATACACGCACATCTTAGAAATGACTAGAAAAGGATTTGTTTGTAGTCTTACTAACCTCCGGTAGATCTTCTGTGGTTTTGAAAACAGATCTTTCGGGGGAAACAGTACTATCAAAAGGCCGAAACTGGACCCAGAACCAGTGCCCAGGACCAGTTATGTCTTGCCAACCTAAAGATCTGTTTTGAGGTTTGATTCTAACGGTTAAACGTATTAAGATGACGTTTTTCTAGTTAGCTGCTCTTGTATTGAATTGCTTAACAGTGTCGGCTCATTCTTGTGACGCTGAAGAAGAGTGATGGATGTCACTGGAAACGTCCGAAAGTAAATTTCCGTTTTTACCCGGTTGTAGAGATTGAATTGTATTTGAATATTGTTCACCTGGATGTCTAACCTTCATAAACGTATATAGAGATGACTTACTAGCAGTTGTAGCCCTCCTCCTCCCACATAGTCACTATCTCTCCACCCGTGTCGTCCTGCGACTCTACACACCCCAGCAGCAGTCCGAGCAACATCCCTACCAGTACCACCTTTCTCATCTTTCTGTCTGCCTTTACTGCTTCAATGAAAAGGAGAAGAAAAAAGAGAAGATAAAAAATGGGTTACTTACAAGCAGTTGTAAAAGTATTGTTTCCTAGCGGCAGGCCTTGTCCGTCCGCCTTCACTCAGGTGCATGAAGAGCAGTATATGTAGCATGAAGCAGAGCGCGGTTAGTCCTGTCCCCATGGTTGTGAGCCTTACTGCCTTCTGACAGCGAGATACTTCTGTTCATGTGCAAGGCAACAGGAGGGTAGGCGTGGGGGGAAGGACTACACATGCGTACTGCGATAACAGTGGGTGTATTGAGGAGATTTGACCAATAAGGCCGGATTTGTAGGGATTACTACATTTGTAATCAAGCTTCGTGGAAACTTCGTCATACCCCTGTCACATTATCCACGATCTTCGGGCGTATCGATGGAAGATCGGCCATATTTAAGATCGACAGAGGGTTGCGCGTATTCTTCACCTGAAAACCGTCCCTGTCACATATAAGCCATAATTTGTACCTTGTACAATTGTTGTGCAATAAAGTTATTATTATAAGCGTGGCTCGGACGATTGCCGCAGACTCGTCGTCCGATCGATTTTCGCGCAATGTGACAGGGCTATAAGGAGCATCGCTCGGTTATGCACAAGCACGATGACTAGAGCCGCTAGCCTACATTGTAAAGAATATGTATTTTTATCGTCATCTTATTATCTACCTACTGCGCAAATTACGTCGAAGCTAGAGGGAAGAGTTCATAAGTGTAGGAAATACTGTGTTGTTCGACCGCGCATACTAGCACCTGGTTCTTACTTCTTTTTATGAAAAGGTTTTCGCTTGACTGAGACGGTTTTTGTCAAATGTACGACGAAAGAAACGCAAAACTGAAATCTACTACAACGAAATGGCTGACGGGCTGACTGGAAGTGATTTGGCTTTGGAGACATTGGCCTGATTTGAGCCCGATATTGTCAACATCATCGAAACAAACTGTCCAAGTGGAAAGATGTTCCAACTACTTGGCCGATGGATCGGAAAGGTTAATTGAGAAGGGGATCAACCGAGGAGAGGGAGGAAGAGTGCACCTACGACTCGAGGGAAAAGAAATTGCAACACAACTGGAAATGGGAGTTCTTACAAGTGACGGGCCGAGAACTTTATTGTGTATGTTTGAGCGACGAGCGCCTATGTGTTTGCCAGAGCCGTTATATTACTTCTCTAACGTTATAAGATGAAGAAATGGTCCCATGGCTTCTAAATAAAGACTCACGAAACTAGCAAAGGTCGCTTCGACGTTTCACGTTTGTTAGAACGTGGCTCAGACCGGTACAAGGTTAGGTCGAAATTGAATATTCCCTGTGCCGACCTCTAACACTCGAAAAAGCAGGTTAAACCTATATGACGTCATGTGGTATTATGATGGTGTCAAAAGATTTTGACAGCAAAATTACTTCAACTGTCGACATTCCAAGGTTCCATCCAAATCGATATTTGTGTCGATAATAATCGCGGATAACTAACCAACTTTTTCCGCGAAATTGTACGATTTCGTCCGGATAGATGGAAAATATTTTCGAACGTGCAAACGATGTCACCTTTATTGCGTCATAATCACAGACAGCGGCGTACGTTCGGGGTGCGTCGGGGGACGAAAAGGAAAACAACGGAACTTCATGTCGAATTGACGGCGGTAAGACCGCCAAAGGACCACAAAAATAAACGAAATTGAATCAGTGAATACTCCGGAAGACAAGACAGGGCCACGGGAGCCATGTTTGCTCTTGTATCTGAACTTGAAGGCGTTTCGCACCAGGGCATTTTGCCCTGAGGCCGGTGCAACCTGGTGTGGCCTGGTGCAACCCGCCCCAGTGCAAAGTGCACTGGGCTCCATGCACTGGGTGGACATGTTCTAGTACAGTGTGCCCTGAAGCAGCTTGGAGCGAGGTGTTCTGGAGCAAAATATGGACAGAATAGGCCGTTCTAAGCGCACTTTTTGCTGGTTTTGCAGTGGAACCTACCGTTCACATGAAAACCACAACAAAACTGTGCCTTTTGATGTGTTTTATGTTTGTTTTGGGACGTTTTTCGGTTGCCCTGGCAACCGAGTGCAACATGCCCTATGGCGCCCTGGGACGCGAACGGGGCACTCCGTACGAAAAAAACATGGCGAAGGACAGAGCGCTCCCGGTAGATAACGAGAGCAAGATGAAATATCTGCTCATTCATCTTCAGAACCGCATCAAGATAGGTGCCTTTCCGTTGAAGAGCATTAAGACTTCACCCAAGGTGGAGATCTATCGCGAAAAGATGTCTATTCGAGACGAAGACGTTCTTCAGAAGTACGGCTATCGCCTAGGGGTGACCTTAGGGGACGGGTCGTACGGTTGCGTCAAGCGAGCCTTCTCCGTCAGGCTCGAGAAAGACGTGGCCGTCAAGATTATCAACAAGAGAGTGGCTAGTAAGGTAAGATAACTTTTTATTCATGGAATCCGTAGTGTAGAGGTGCATAGCGTGGTGTGTACTTTATTTTGCCACCCCTCGACTTGAATCATTGGTATCGTCCTGACATAGAACATGCCCTGTCCATGCTACTGAATTTTCGAATGGATTTGAACTCTGATATTTTTTCATATGATTATTCTATAAATGTCACTACTTACATTGATTTCTTCTTCTATTCTTGCTACAGGATTTTCTTCAGAGATTCCTTCCCCGCGAACTGGCGATCGTGCAGCGGCTACAACATCCCAACATCGTCAAAGTCTACCAGATCATTGATACACCAGACAAGGTAAGCTTTTCTTCTTTTAGGAAGTTTCACAATTGTTGTTCTATTCGATCTAGAACACCAGTAATGTATTCTATTGTGGGTTCTAAATTATATCGTGAACAAGAGAGAGGGGGTGTACTTCACACTCACAGATTACATTGTGATTTAAGCCGATACTTTCAATCGATCTTGGCGTAGGCGAGAGCGGGGGACGGGCGATTTTGAAGTGTTAATCCCTAAAGACGCCAGCGGTATTTCCGCAAATTCCGCCATCATACGTCTCTGTCATTACTCTGTCAGTTGGCTACCACTTACGAACTTCTTAATTCACATCTCAGACTGTGGTAGCTCAAAGGCTTGTCACTTCAAGGCTCACATTCAATCATCTTGTCTAAAATATCGCTGGAAACGGCGTTGGGTCAATGCTATTGTAAAGATTTAGGCTAGGCTGGGTTTCAACTTTCTGTTTGGCAAATCTGGTCAACATAGATAAGTAACATCACCGATACAAGCCACTGTGTAAGTTATATTTAGAAGAAGTAGATTATTTCTAGATAAGATGTGACAAATTTTTTGGTTTGACATTTTATCTAACTCGAACTTGTCCTGCTGTGTTTACAGGTGTACACTATCATGGAAGAAGCGCCACATGGCGACTTGTTAGAGCACGTGCAGACTCGAGGTGCGATGTCAGAGCGAAGAGCGCGGGAGACCTTCCGTGAGCTGGCCGAGGCCGTGTCCTACTGTCACACACAGGACATCTGCCACAGAGATCTCAAGTGCGAGAACATCCTACTTGACGCTCACGGCCACGTCAAGCTCACGGACTTCGGGTTCGCCCGCGACGCGCCCTCGGACGACAGAGGAAGACCGACCATGAGTCAGACATTCTGCGGGTCTGCCGCCTACGCCTCTCCGGAGGTGTTGCGCGGGAAACCCTACCAGCCCAGCTCCTACGACATCTGGAGCATGGGGGTGGTACTGTACATCATGGTTGTCGGCACCATGCCGTTCGATGATTCCAACGTGAGAAAGATGCTCCGGAAACAGATGGACAGAAAAGTAAGTATACCGTCTTAAATTCTGTTGATACGTATGTCAATACTTGGTCCTGTGAATGGCAGTTTATCATATAGCGCATAGTTTTGGAATGAGTTATTGTCTCTCAATTTTTCATGAAATATGTATGATCAGTTTTTGACCATCTTCTTCCTTTGTGTTCCCCTACAGCTGAACTTCTCGTCCACAAGAACCATCTCACAGGAGTGCAAACTCCTGATCACACAGATGCTGAGTCCAGACGTCTCACAGCGTCCCACAATACACGAGGTCCTGAACAGCCGCTGGCTCAGGTCGTCGCAAAGTCAACCACCAACCTGCAGCGCTGCCTGGCGACTAGAATCATCATCACAACCTTCCACAACAGAGTCGGCCATGGTGTCCAGATAGTCGCTAGTCTGTAGTAATCTATTGTGCATGTATATTTTCAATTTCCCTTTTCTACTGTGACAGAATCTGTCCATTTATTTATACAAATGAGGAATGTGTATTCCTATTATGACATGGAGAATAAAATCCGTGTTGCTTCCTGATCAATTTGTTTTGACTATTCATGCGATCGAATGAAAGGACGAATACACTTGTAGAAAAGATGGATGGATGGATGAATGAATGAATGAATGGATGGATGGAAGGATGGATGGATGGATGGATGGATGGATGGATGGATGGATGGATGGATGGATGGATGGATGGATGGATGGATGGATGAATAGATGGGTGAGTGGATGGATGGATGGACGGACGGACGGACGGATGGATGGATGGATAGATGGATGGATGGATGGATGGATGAATAGATGGGTGAGTGGATGGGTGGATGGATGGACGGACGGACGGACGGATGGATGGATGAATGAATGGATGGATGGATGGATGGATGGATGGATGGATGGATGAATGAATAGATGGGTGAGTGGATGGGTGGATGGATGGATGGATGGACGGACGGACGGACGGACGGGTGGATGGGTGGATGGATGGATGGATGGACGGACGGACGGACGGACGGATGGATGGATGGATGGGTGGGTGGATGGATAGTGGAAGGATGGATGGATAGTGGAAGGGTGGATGGATGGATGGTTGGGCGGACGGCTGTAAGTAAGTGACACGGGTGTTAACATTAAAATCGTTAAACAGAATAAGAGTAGCATATCTGAAGTTGGTTTTTTAAGTGGCCCAGTTGGTTAACAACGTGGCAACCATTCTGTTCTAGCTCTGACTTGCTCCTCTGATCGCTTCTGCCGAATCAGATCGATACCAGAGTTGCTTTAGCTGGGGAGCTGGAAGCCAACATCAAATCTTTGGAACCATATTAGATGGAACACGGCTGTGTTGACTGTTGCTTACCGTAGCCACGGATCAGCGAATAAAGTGATTCCTACATTCATTCTTTATATACAAAAAGTACACCTGTCCTTGGTGCTGAACACCATCCACACACAGGTAGGCAAACCTGTCCCTTGTGCTGAATACCATTCACCCCAAAAGCGAGCATGCCTGTCCTTGGTGCTGAACACCATCCACACACAGGTAGGCAAACTTGTCCCTTGTACTGAATACCATTCACCCAAAAAGCGAGCATGCCTGTCCTTGGTGCTGAACACCCACACAAGTAAACACATCTGTCCCTGCACAGTACATACACATGACCTTCTCTCCAACTATATACTAGTACCAACATGTAACAATCTCTGGGCGCTGAAGTCAGAAGAAAAAGCCATGATTCTTCAGTATGCCTTTTCACGCTTTTCAGCATAGTGGGGTGCTTTTCATGATTCCAGTTTGATTAATTAGCCCATCAAGGTGCCAAAAAACTTGACAACGACCTAGAGACGACGGAAGCAGCTAGAAGGCATAAGAGACAAAATCCGTGCACAACAAGTGCTTTCGCTGCCTAGTGCCCACAAGTATTGTTTTGTTACAACCTGAATAAAGTAAAAAAGATAGATAGGGGCAAAAAAGATAGAATTTACTTGACGCGGCTTTGCCTTTATGGTCCCCTGCCGCAAATATCGGCGGTTGTCCGCAGCCCAAGATTGCGCTTGGCAGGACACGTGGTTCGCCATGAGGAAATGGCAGGAGAGGTCCTGCTCTGGGAGCGAAACGAGCCGCGCAGGCGTGGCCGTCCTTCGGTCACACTCAGGAAGCTGCTGCTCGAGGAAACAGGTCTGCAGGCGAACAAACTCCGTTCGGTCATGTTGGACAGAAACGTGTGGAGACACTGGTGTCACCTCAACCGAAGATGAACTGAACTGAACTGAACTGGCTTTGCCTCAAAATTAGAGTTGATTTTGGCCTGTCGTGAAAATACATTCCTAAATCAATTCATGTCTGAATTCAGTTATTTAACACCACGAAAAATCGCACAAGGTTGTCCATCACCAGCTTAACGTCCTTCGTTTATGAAATTGTACAAAATACTTAAAACATTTCGTAATGCCTGGATATTGTTTCCGGAAGAAACAAATGTTGAGCAACATTGCCCTACAGTCGAATTTCGCGCGCTGTTTGCTGATTGGTGGATAATCCAGTCGTCCCAGAAACGTGTGCACAGAAACGTGACGTCACAAAAAGCGCAGGTCTGTAGGCTGAGGGAGCAGTTCGTGCATGGATGGCTGCCGACGGTGGGTACGGGGGTGCAGAGCCGGATTTTCTACCGTTTCCCAGAACCGAATGGGCTTCTTGAGACGTTCAGGCGTTATAACTTAACATGGATGTGTCACAGGAAGACGTAGACTCCTCTTACAAGGCGTTTCTCCAGAGTTTCTTGGAGAAATACCCGGCCGACTTCGGTGCGGACGACCCCCTCCCACTTCGGCTGATCACTTTTTATCTGTCAGCAGACGAAGTTGAAGGCGAACTTTTGGACTGGATTTTACAGTGGTTAGAGAAATGGTAGGTCAAGAGGTTTCCCCACAATTATTTGAGCTCACTGTCATTTTGTTTTAGCTGTTAAAAACTGTCCGTGTCACTTCGTAATTTTGTGAAAACCAGGCGTAAGGTTGACGGGCTTCACAGTGACACAGTGACACTAACAGTTTTCTTGGTGGTAGCAACGGTATATACAGATCGCGAACCTATGTAGGACTAGGAGACACTGACTAAGTTCGGAAAGCAATATTATTTTGTCCCAGTAAAGGCATCAAACTACACGGAGACATAGCCGTAAAAATGTAGTACTTTATATATAGTGTCCTAACTTTACTCGATCGTCACTTTTTCCCCTTTATTTTGTTTTCCAATCTTGCGTGTCACCCGTCTTCGATGTGTCTTTAGAATTAGTCACAAAGTCGGAGGATGTCCTTCCGTTCTATTTTCATTTTAGATGGCGGATTTTGACTCATCATCCGTTTCAGTGAAGTCATAGGAAGGAGTTGGCCCTTAATGCTTTATCCCATCAAGCTTCCGAATGGGTAGGGTAGACTTGTGTGTTTAAAATATGGGTGCGGTCGGAATATTTGGGTTCAGGTTCAGAAGTGGTAACGTGTTAAAACAGTAACTGGGTGTTACAAAAACACTGGTCACCAATTTCCTACACACGCATCCTTAAATGGGCTTGTAGTGACCTTGTACAAAGAAACTGTTTTTGCAGTACTATTGCAGTTTTTCTACGCACACAACCTAACAAGAGGATCTGCATGGGGGGTTCCGAAACCGCTTGATGCTGAATTCATAATGACCCCATAATATGCTTTAAAATCAAGGGAGGCAATTTCGCAAAATTTTGTCTCCTCGGTACGAATTACATGAATAAGTTGGTTTTCCCTACAAATTTTGTGAAATCAAAATATTGTGAAAAAGAGACGTGCTGAAATCTTATAGATTTTAAGGGGCCGGACAAAATACTTTCTTAAGGGGATGTGGGTATTCGCAATGCTCTAGGCTAAACTCAGGAAAACAGTGGCTGCATCTTTCCTTAAATTTGGCCGACTAGCTTTGTTTTACGCTACATTTAGGCACCCATTACATCATACACAAAATGCACCAATTACGCCCTTCATTGAATTTTAGCAGTCTTGCTACAAATTACCTGGTATGAAAATGGCTGATTACGCAAGATACACAAAAGGGTATGCAGACCCCCTCTTAACTGTTCACCCCTCTTTTGAGCATGTGTCCCAACATTCAACCTTGCTTCTGGTATCATCTGTCACTAATCAAATCATCTGTTTTCACAGTGTTTTATTTTCCTTCACACCACTACCCCACCCAGGGTTTAACTTGTAAGCTGTGAGAGTGTTGATCTCACTATTAAACTAACCTGTTCGCCAGTGAATATTCTCTCCCTTTTGTCTGACTCTATTGTATCAAACATGGCACAATGACATGTTTACAACAAAAGTCTCCAAATGTAATTCACCTTTACACAAGTGGAGAGGGATTTAAGGACCCTTAAGAAGCCCTGAGAGGCCCTGTTTGAATAAAGGGTCAACACTGTTTACCTTTCGAAGGTCTTACATCATACTTCTAAGATTTCTTCTCCCTTAAACAAACTTCTTAAGCATTAATCATATGTCCTGAAATACATGTAACTTTGTAAGCAACGTGCCAGTCATATACATATAAATGTGACTAACGTACGTTAGAACAGTGAGAGAATCAGAATTCAGATAGATTTTGAAAATTGTACAACAAAATAGATCTCTATATTAGTACGTTCAAAATTGATTGAAACATGTTCAAAGTTTCATTTTCAATTGTTTGAAAAATTCATAAGGACTATTGTGACAAATGTTAACGTTATCAAAACATATATTATGTAAAAGCAACTGTATTGACTTCAAATTGTGTGTTACTAATGATTTTTCTGTATTCAAAATACCATTGCACTATTCAAATGCACCTCTTGCTCTTCGTTTCTGTGAAGAGATTCACCTTAAGTCTTAAGGTAAGATATACATATAGCCTTAGATGAAATGCCACATCTTTAATGAACTTTATTTGTAGCATATTTTCTCCTCATGTATTCTGTCTTAGAGTAAGAAAGGGGAAGTAGCACCTGAGTTTCAGTTTTAAGGAAGATGACGTAGTACTAGTACAAACCCTTAACGTAAACAGGGAGGGATTTGAAACGTGAGAGTTCTGTTGTCGCAAGTGTTACGTCATGAGTGTGTTGACAAAACAAAGTTGTGCGTGTGAAAGTGTGAAAATACCTTGCTAGATCAAAGATGTGAAACTGTGAGTTGAAAAAAAACAAAAACAGTATCAATACACCGGACGTTTCCTACTTGTACTGTTCAGAAACCTTTTTGACAATGGCTTATTCCACAGACTTGACATTTCATGTGAACCTAGAGTTTGTTTCATATGGCCATTCCAATATCGCCTCCTCAACATTAACACTGTATAAAGAGCTAGCCATTGTCACTTGAATATCACTATTTGGAATTGAGAATGAATGTACATTAGAGACCACCAAAGAATAGTATCCTTCCTTCTTATTATCCATCCGAAGACAATTAATTCTTACTCACAGCATCCCCTTTTTCATTTTTCAAAATAAAGCCACTACTGTGACCACGAAAGTAAAGAAATTGACAGTATACTGTGTACAATTGCATACTTCAATAGCAGAACAACAAGCTAATAAATAAGCATTTAAATTTTCACAATGCAGTTCATCCAACCTCTGTAACAAAAAAATGTAAATCAAATGTTTTGGACAGACCCAGACAAAAGACTTCTGCCATCCTCACACAAAGTGCGCTACGATGATTAATCTGATTTTGAAAGAATAATAACGTTAGTGCTTGCAGCAGTTTTGTTTTGATGTTTTGCAGACACATGTCTGAGTGCTTAACCTGTCACATAGGGATTTCGCATCTGCTGTTTGACTTCATGTTATTTGTCATTATCACCACATCTGCCTTTTACCTGGTTTATCGCACCAATTAGTAATTACCCAGAACCATTAATGATGACAGATGTTAGCTGTTGTTGTGATGGTGTTGGGATAATCCACACGACCCAGATGCAATGTCCAGTCTATAGAAACTCCAGACATATTTTTAGGTCCAGTTAGGGCTGTCTCCAGGACCTGTCCTTCTGTCCTTCGACGGAAATTTTCTTGTTGGGACAAAAAATACTTTTATCCCGTCTGTGACCAAAATGACATCAAACTGTTGAAAATGTACCTTCATTAGCTTAGAATGACTTACTTCTGTATCTGTATCTGTATCTATATAGCCGGTATAACCGCCATTCGGCGTAACACACCAGCTTCGCAGGCGCGCGGCGCGGCAGCAGCTGGTTATATTACACCGAACGACCCGTCACTTAACTAGGAAAATCAACAATATGCGCTCCCAAACAATGAGTGGGATGGAAAACAAATTCAAGCCGGAGATAGCCCTGTTGCAGTTGTACAAAATTGTATGTCCTGGCATCCCGTCTCCATGGTTGACATGCCCTCGGGGACAAGTCAACACAAAACCTAATGATTACCAAACAGCTGATAAGGTGATGCCCTTAAGGTGACTGTAATTGCTTTCCCTGTCTGGAAACTTTGTCTTCCCGGTGCAAAGAAAAGGTCTAGTAAGATGCTTAAGGCTTGTCTGGGTATTGTGTCTCCTTAGAGGTGGTAACAAGACGTCCATTTTTTTATTGACTTCAATCAGCCTGTCTTTTGTCATAAACCCATAAACTCAAGGGATTTAAAGAAAGTGGTCACCTGTCACTGTAGACAGATGGCTACTATAACGCCACATTTCCAAACCGGGGCCCACATGTATATGTGGATAATATACACAAATAATGCCCATGCATGACTCTTCTCTTTACGTCTTGTATAGTTTGGTGTCTTTTAACTTAAACCATACTCTTCAAGAACATACCAAAAAATAACAAACCATACTCTTCAGAACCATACTCGTCTTTCCAGAACAGTGTTCTGGAAAGCTGCCCAGCTGGGCCCCAGTTTGGAAATGCGATTTAGGTCTAAGACAGGATTCTTAATGCTAGTGTTTACAGAAGAAAATTTAAAGGCCTGCCAAAAAGTGGTCAGGTGGTAGTCTCTACCAGGCTCCGTGGATCGCTGGACAAATAGTAGAAATTGACCAAACAGAGTCAATAGTACGCTAGTTGAGTCGGCAAGCCAGAGGAGTCAGTGGGCTAGCCACAAATTGACTCCTATATATGCCAAGCCAACTCTCCTAGCGCACGATTGACTCTATTTGTCCAATCTCTACTATTTGACCAGTGATCTGCCAAGCCTAGAGGCTAGCCAGGTGGTCCCTGTGTAAAGGTCGTTATTACAAGAACAGTATTGATTGTAAATTTGTACCTAGTAAGATAAGCAAGTAAGCCTTAAAGTGTAATGGTTTCAAATCAGACATTGATTTTTATAACAAAAAAATCGATGACATCTTGAGATCCGTGTTCAGAGTTGCCTGCAGGCAATCTACTTGCTATAAAATAACAGTAGTTTTTACGGTGGGAGATACTAAAACAGTGATATATGGTTTAAGGCACTAAATTAAAGTTTCATTCGTGGAGTTGAACGAAACCATGGTATCGACAGATGGCTATTTCATGGTCTAGTGCATCATGTATTCAAGGTAACAATTTTAACAACTTGAACCTGTGACATCAAAGTAGTTACGTGGAAACTCGACAATGGTTCACATACCTTTGTTGTCTTGCAGTGGTGACAAGTCTTTGAAAATAATTCCCAGATGAAAAACTTTTCTCTTGATACTAATATATAGTACAATGTGACCACTACACTTTAGCTAAGACTACCTCCCTTACAAAATCCATTCCAGGTCACAAATGAACCAATAAAGCAACAGTTGTGAAAACATACCTTTCTTGTATAACCGAGGGTGGATGGTTCTTTTAGATGCTGCGGTAGGGAAGACTTGCACAGGTAGTGAGAGTCAACAAAGACCTAGAGACTAGGGCATTCCGTCTGACTGACTGAAGCTACGTACTCCTATCCTTTATTCAATTGTTGTTTCCTGGGGAAAACATGCTAGCAAATAGGCAGCATAAGACGTCATTGCTTAGGCATGTCCAAAGGCTTTGCCTATCTGTAAATGTAATGTATTTATCTGTATGATGTTTCCGTTATACAGTTAAAAGTGACTGTATGTTTGCGTGGAATTTTTTCCTATGTAAGGCATTCTTGCCATCCTTCCATCCTGTTACCTCGATGCTGTCCAATACCTGCAGTGGTTTGAAATTGTAAGGATACCAGGGATTTTTCCTTGGTAATATATAGTTATCTGTTTTTTCATTGCCGCATCTATCCAAATGGGCCGTCATTTCATCATGAAACTTAGATCAGGATACATTAGTGCTCAAAAGATAACACGTCATTCGGCTGTCCATCCTCATATAAGGTGTACGCAAGGCTGTCTGGCTTCGCTTTCCTGCCAATTGTACGGTGAGGTGGCTCGATGGCCTTGTGGTTACAGTTGTAGTGACAGTTGCTGACTCAGAACCTGGAGGTACCGGAGTTCCAATGCCTGACTGGTCTATCTCTATGGTTTTCCATTGGGAAAGGCACTTATTGACTTAACACCAATTTCCTTTACCACTCAGGTTTAAAAAAATACTTTTACCTCGGATAGGGCGTTAAATGGAGGTCTTGTGTTTTAGAAGAGCGACACCTCGAGCATGTTAAAGAACCCATCACACTTATTGAAAATAGTAGGGATCCATCCCAGTGTGATTGGATGAAATAAATCTGTCCAGAAATGCAGCTTGCAGGACCATCTCTTCAGTACAAACCTGGGATGTTGCGGCATGAGGTACATTTGTAGTTTTCAGTGTGTGCAATACAAACAAGCATTAAAATAAAAGATTTCTGTCAAATGCTTTGGTCATCCACAATATAGTCCTGGGTGTTAGTTGCAATTACCTAAAACTATTATAGTAAAAGGATATTTTATTTTGAAATTTTACTATCAAAAAGGTTTAAAATTTTGCTTTGACTTTCCATTGCAACAATAGCACACAACACTTTTACTATCATGTTAGAGATACATGTACAACTTGGGCTTTTCACCATTGACACACTTGGCAAAAGCAACAGAAAGCGAAGTCACTGAAACACATTCCTCACTCCCTCTGCTAGCTTTAATCAAACAGGTGTTCCTGAGTTGTGCTTTATTAATTGTGCGAGTACTTCCAGCTGCTAGTTGTCATAACCGTATATGGTTGATAGTTGCCGGGCTACAGTCTGTCAGGACGCTGCTATAAAACAGTTGATGCTTGTACTTGAAAATTGCTGTTTGACAGATGTGAAATAACTACATGTTATTGTGTGTGTAAGTCTTACAGAAAATATTCTGACCACCTACAGCTGTTTCCAACTGTTTCATGTGCCTTGTGAATTCATTTGCTACAGTGGTGGTTTTATTGCACTGCGTAGGAGGGACAATTTACAGCTGAAACAATTCTATAGTACAGTAGTGATACATCGAAAACACAAATTTGCAGTGGAGAGATCACTGGGAAAATTGTGACAATTAGAACTACTGCAAAAGGCTATGATTTGCAGAAAAATGTTATTTTTGTGACCTCTCCACCCCAAATTCATGCCACCACAAATGTGCATTTTTAATGTATTCCTAACGTTACATGTAATACAAAAATTGTTTCAGCTGCGAACTTGTTTAGAGCACCACAATAACATCCTTTCCCTTTCTACCTGAAGACTTGTCCTTGCGAAAATAAATGAATTAAAGATAAGCCAGGTGCGACATGTCAAGATTAGGCCGGATTCTTGGAGCGTAATCTTGTGAAAAAAACCTTTCCCATTTCACATTCCCCATTTCACAACCTACACACCTGGTCTAACTGTTTTCTTCTGAGAAGCAAGAAACCAACAGTCCTGTTTTCCAATCTGATTCCCTCTTTGTGTATATACCGAAAGGTTCGAAGATAAGGTTGTTTACCTTCAGACTTCATTAAGTTGTATTTCATTCAGATCAAAGTTTATAGTCAGTATATTGGTCCAGAAATAGATTTATAGCTGTAAAATAAAAGCGTTACCTTAGATGTCTCATCAACTTGTCAATCTAAAGCAATAAGCTTAATTGATTAAGTTAGATATCTAGAGTTTTTGTTAACTCTAATAGTCCAAACTACAATTTACAAAGCTAGCGTTGCGAAACATCGGCTTTAGCTTTAAGCCAGCAACAGTTTTGTTAGTCCGTTGCTATGGAAAGTTAAGCCTGTGTCTTTACACTTGCAGTATGGAGTGGTAGTATAACTGCCATATGCATCCTGGGTCAATACATTTTGTACATGACTAGAAATAGTACTCTGCCAAATTGTATAGCTTCCTTTATGTGTTTGTAAAGTTCAATTGTTTGAAAGAAAGGTGGTGGGAGACTTACCTAGCAATAGGTAGCAGTTCTGGAATTTTGACATTATTTCTTTCTCTAGTTTAGGGCCCACTTGCAGATAGACATGCAAAGGTTAGGCGTGACAGGTCATTCAGTGTAAGGGACCTGACGTTATTTACTGGGGGGGGAGGGCTGGTGCAAAATAGGTCTGGTAAAAAATTTTTCAATGGCCCCCCCCACGCCCCCAAAGATTTTTCTATGGCCCTCCCCCCGCCCCAAAAAATTTTTCAATGCCCCCCCCCCCCCCAAATTTTTCCCTGCCTTTTCCATTACACACAGTCTATCATTAAATAATATAGCAATAACAATAGCGGTAGCATTGTTTGAACGTGACGACGATCGGGGTGTCAAGACCCGCGCGTCAACAAATTACGCACGTTGGAGTCCTGCTGGGCATATGTTATCTCCCAAAGTTTTACAACAGCCGAGTTTTCATTTTGATGACATATATACAAACATGTAGCACTTGATGTTGTTACACTCACGCTGCAACGGTTATAAGACTTACCTTGTCTGATATCACTTCTCCGATCTACGTGAAAAAAGTCTCTGATACATGGTAACGTTTAATACGCAAGATCACGAAACTGAGCGTTTCCGCCAGACCGACGGCTAGCTGTTAAAGGCCGTCCAGGTCCGTCCGGACTCGGGGGTTAGGGGCATGCTACCCGGGAAATTTTGATATTTTTGACCCTCTAAAACGAAATTTCCCGCATTCTGTGAGGCAAAAAACTGTGGATTTTATGCGTCCACATCAACGAAGAGAAAAGCGGGCGGAGAGGGGCGGTAATCCAAGGCGATCTTCTCCACTACACATGTACGAAATTTAACAAAAGAAACAAATTAATGTTGTAGTTGGAAGAGACTTGGTACATTTTAGCGATATCGTTACGAACACCGCTTCAAGACTGCTTCAATCTTTCCAAAACGGGAGTTATTTCGGCCAATTGCAACCTACAAACTTGCCAAAAAAATTTCGCGCCACCATGATTACGTCATATGCAGCAGAGATAGAGCCCGCTGTTACGAAAGTAAACATCGTAATGTTTTATCCCGTTGCCGTCCGTGAACCATTCCGTATACAAAGAACAGATGCACGCAGGATTTATATTCATACCAATTTTAGTTTCTACTGTTTTCTTAAACTTCGTGCGAACATGGAATCACACGACAGAGGCGGCTGCAGAAAATTTCTCAGTCTCAGTATGGGGAGGGCGAACTATATCAACGTAATCCTTGGGGGTCCGGGGCATGCTCCCCCGGGAAAATTTGGAAATCTTGCATATCTGAAACGATCTTTCCTAAATTTTGATGGGAAAAATTTGCTGGCAGACTAAGCTAAGTTTAATAGCCTTTCTATTAGAACTTCACATGGTTTTGAGGGCGACGATGCCCCCAACGTATTTCCACGATTTCGAGCGCCGGGCATGGCACGAGCCGTCGCAAGGTAAGTCTCAGGAGAAATGTCATTCAAATGATGAAGTTTGGACCCTCTGAGACACGATTTTCTGCATTTTGAGGGATAAATTTCGCTGGTAGACTATGCTAAATGTAATGACAATTTTCTGTCAGAGGAAGAGATTTTTGATGGCAACGAGTGCCGAAGTGTTGTGTGCGCCGGAGGCACAAGCCGTCGCAAGGGACGTCCAGAGAAAAATTAAAATTTTGACCATCTGAAACTTCATTTCCTGCATTTCAGGGGCACATTTTGCTTGTATTTATCAAGGCCCCTAAGGCAATTTTTTTTCAATGGCCCCCCCCTCGGCTCAAAAAATTTTTCAATGGCCCCCCCCTCGGCTCAAAAAATTTTTCAATGGCCCCCCCCACCTATGCACCAGCCCTCCCCCCCGGTAAATATCGTCAGTTCCCTAATATAGCGAACTGCCCACAAGCTGGTATATGTGTTTTGATGAAGAGTGGTTATATCGGCAATATGGATACAGATGGGAGATGGCTACCCAATTAAAAAAAGCATGAGAATCAATTTTTAAAACTTCCAAAGCACAAAGTACTGTACATCTTGAAATGTTTCCAGTTTTTTCACTTTAGCAGATTTACTTCTCCATTGTTATTTCATCTAACCACGATATACTGGAAAAGCTCTGCAAGCTCGTCTAGGCATGTTTTAAGAAGAGAGAAGAAGCATATAAACTGTAGTATATATAACAGAGCTTTCCGATTACTCCCTAGGTACCAAACTGACTGCATTTAGCCCCAATGGGGCATGAATATGCAATAAACTTCATTGTCATTGTCATTTAAAAAAGAAAACGCATGAATATATAGCTTTAGTGTATTACTACTTTTAATGTATTACTACTGCAGTATAAAATTGTTTCTCCTGTGAAGTTCAAAAACACAACAAAAGACACTTTTCCCCTTGTCCCGTGAAATTTAGTCCCTGCAAAAATAACAAAATGCAGTGGTCCTTGAATTGTCGCATGCCAGCCAACAAACCAAGGCCGGTAAAAAAACATTATTACCTGAAAAGGGGGAGACTGGAGTTACTGGTACAGCTCTGTTTGCCAAGAGCCGAGTTCTTTGTTGGAGCTGACAAGTTGTTTTCATGTCAGCATTTTTAACGTCTTCAGGTCAAAAGGTTAGGAGCAAAATGGGTTCTTAAATAGGCAAGATGGTGCAATGCCTTGATAAGGACCTGGCAAGCTGTGTGTAATCACTGTAATGTTATGTTAAACAATGGATCTTATCCAGATAGCAATTACTGTAAATGCATTTAATTTCGCAGGGATTTAATTTCGCGGTAGCGGGAAAATGGACTTTTCGCTGTGGTTTTAATTTCGCGGTAGCACCATGCACTGTAGTCTCTTACTGTTATGGAAAAAATGTTTGCGGTGGTTTTAAATTCGCGGTGAAGCAGCCGCCGCGAACATTTCTGCATTTACAGTACTCCAGCAACTGGATATGATTTTGGAAATGGTCAGACGTTTTGGGCAGAATCCACTACCTTTTGTCAGTGTCACTATAAAAGAGATGTGGTTGGAGAGCAGGTTTATGAATGGGCAATTAAACAATCTTAAGGTGGGGTCACACATGCGTATATATTCAAGTCCGATTGAGGTGCGTATGACGCTCTTAGTCTCTACCAGGCTCCACAGGGCGCGGGAAAAATAGTACAAATTGGACAAAAATAGATACATAACATGCCAGATGAGTTAGCTGACCGAGAAGTATGGTTAGTGACCCAGCTAACTCGTCTGACATGTTACCTGTTTACGTTTGTCCAATTTCTATTATCTTTACAACGGCCTGTGGAGCCTGGTGGAGGTAAATACTCCCTTGCGCGCCTCATACGGACTTAAATATATACGCATGTGTGACCCCACCTTTAGGTCCAGCCAAACATCAAAATGTTGTCTTTGCTCCCCTCTGTCATGTCTTTAACAACATTATTCAGTTAATGCTTGCAGTCTTTCGTCTATTGCTAAGACTGCACCAGGGTGCTTTCTTGGTACATCCAGTGTGAGCAACTGTTTGTGGATTGGTTAAAGTGTCACCCATAATACATATAGCTCTATCTGTGACAAAACTAAACAATCAATCAGACTTCCAAGTAATGATGGCCTGTGCTTAGTTTTCAAAACCAGATAGAAAAGCAGTTGACAGTTATTACATTTACAGTTAACAACGAAATTATTCATATTCTTCAGAAGTCAATAACAATTAAAAAGAGTTTGAATACTTTTAATTCTATTAATTATTATGATATTCAAACTCGAGAATATCTTTTTGGCCTGTAGTTTGCTTTTAATGTGTTTGTCTTGACTTTGTTGTTTTCCACAAACTGGTATTCAAATGTGAAGAATGAGTTCTCACGTCACACTGCCCCCACCTTAGACCCGATCGCTTGTGTATATTGACTTTGGTATGCACTAGTTGCAGTGTTTGGAAATGTAGGAGCTTTCAGTTTGTTGATGACTTAGCAGAGAATGTAGCTTCGAACTGTATATATATATAGAGAGCACGTGGAGCATGTACATGTACTAGAGTAAGGTGGGGATGATGCTGACCAGGGTAAGAGTACAACGTTCCCAGATTATGATATACAACAAGTTCAAGTTGGTTTTAACTTCATGGTACAAACACAAGGAAAAAGGGAAGTGTGCGCAGTCGAAACAATTCTGCCATACATGTATTTGTGTTGTCATGAATATGCTGTGGAAAAATCATTGCAAAAGCCACATCGAAAATAAACCACATCAAAACCACCATGCAATGTATAAGTCTCATGATTTATGTTGTACTCTTTTCAGAATATGTGCAAAAAGTGCCCATAGTGCCCATAGCCTGGATACCAGACTCCGCCCAATCTCAATAAAATATCCATCAGAGTCTAACTCAGGGCCTGCTGTAGAACTTCCTTGGGACCATGTTGGCCCTAGAGCCAAGGAGTTGGGCTTTATAGGCTCTGGAAACATTCTGGCACCTAGGCTAGCCCCTGTTGACTTTGGTGGAGTTTCTTTCACATATTGCCCGTTTCACTATCTGTCCTGCTGTTCACTGCTGCCCTGTGGCTCGGGGGCCTCCTTGTGGCTGCCCTTGCCAGACTAGACATACAGACGAGTTCCTCTCCCAGGACCAGATTTATCAGTCCTCACTCTTCTTGGGCAGTGTTCTCCTTGGGAAGTTTTGACAGAATTGTTACTGATAAAACGACCCATTGAAGTATTGACTATAGTGGCCCCATGTTGAATGTTTGTCTCTCTGTCCCTCTATCTCCAGTGCTGCTCCATGGCTGCTTGCGGCTGCCCTTGCCAGACACACAGTGGACGAGTTCCTCTCCCAGGACCTGGCACAGTACCACAGGCAGGCAGAGGAGGAGCAGGAGGAACAACAACAGCCTCGTAAGTTTCCTGCGGGACTCGTTTTTTTCTGGTTAAAGCCCATCACACATACAGTACTTTCCCATGTAACTTGCTTCTACAAGTTACAACAATAGTTTCTTTCCCTGGACAGCCAAATTTTGGAAATTTCTTGACGACGACTGTTTCCCTGCTGTCTACTACTTATCAGCCTTCAAAACAAATGTCCACGGCTATCTCCATGTACAATTATTTCCAACTTCTTAGTTCATTGCCTTGAAGTGGTCTAATGACCTTGCCCTGAATAATCTTGTTAAAAAAAAATTTGTTGAAAATTTCTGTGTATGCGTTAACTCACAAATTTTGTATTCTGGCAATTTCTGGGTATATTTTAATACACTTCTTGTTAGATATGCAGATCTTAATTGTATTACGTACTTATTTCTTTGTTTCGTTTAAGAACTTGAGGCAGAAAGACTGGCCAAGGCAGCGTTTAACAGAATACGTGGGCTGTGCAATGACTGGAGCAGAGATGGGCTGCCGACCCTGCAGCCGTGTAGGAAGTCCCTGCCAGAGTCTTCCCTCTGCAGCATCAAAAACACCCGCAGAAGGATGGAGGATCGCCACCTCAGAGTCCCCGATCTCAACTTCCTCTTCAACCTCAAGGTTAGGAAGACCTTTGTCTACTGTAGATTAAGTGTTTGTGATGGAGTTAGTTTTGCGATGTGAATTTCCAAATTGCTGCTGTACTACAGAATAGGACTTCCACTTTTCAGTCCTTAATGAAGCTAGTCATTTTCACCTTAGAAGAGGGAGGAAATAGGTTTTAAGTACCCAAGAGCACAACATTTGGGTCTGCCAGCCGTTGCATTTCTAAGTCAACAATCCTAACTACAAACCACCTTGCCTAGGTGTATATGTCGCAACATTCTATTTCTTTGGACAAAGTCAAAATCTTAGATACAGAACAGGACAGAATTTCTTTGCACGGGGCGTAAAGGAGGCAGTGCACATCAGAGCCCACCGGCCCACCCTCAACAGAGATGGGGGACGACATAGACTTTCTGATACTTATGACACCGTCCTGCAAAAGCGGTGTGTTCTTGACGTCACTGCTGGAGATAGAAGGGTCTTTCATTCTGTGAACAAGGTTAACGGAGCCCGTCCAAAAATTTAAAGGGTTAAGTCCTTATACTTTAATTTTGGTGTTGGATGTAAAGTATCAGCATTTTTCTATTAACACCTTGCCATTGTTCACTAGGACCAAGAAGAACAGTGCTTGTATGGTGTGTTTGATGGCCATGGAGGCATTGACGCCGCCAACTACACTGCTGCCCATCTCTACGTCAACATCGTCAGACATCCCAGTTTCCATGACGACGTGGAAACTGCTCTCAGGGAATCCAACCTTGCCACAGATGCAAAATTTTGTGAGAAGGCCAAACAAGAGGTAATAGACTGATCCTGACTGTCTATCACAATTAGCCATTGATACTAATGATATCATGCTAATTCGTATGGCTATTGTAAATGTTGGAGCCGTGTATATTTTCCCTTCTTTTCAGCATCGTCTCTAAAGTAAATTTTCGACACATTGAATATACGTTTTAAATTCATTTCTGCTCTAGTGCAGACTTTTTACCCGCAAACTTGAAACAAGGTTAAGACCTCCTTTACCACAAAATAAAGTCCCTACAGAAATAGAAATGAACTTACAGTAACATTGAAATGTAGGAATGACATTTGCATGAGCTAGACAATGATCCATTACACATGTGTCTTGCTATCACGTGTTAGGGCCTGAGGAGTGGTTCAACTTCAGTGATCGTACTGATCCGAGGCAGCAGCCTCTACGTGTCGTGGTGTGGGGACATGATGTGTCTTTATCTCACCTTAGGGCCTTAGGAGTGGTTCGACTGCAGTGATTGTACTAATCCGAGACAGCACCTTGTACGTGTCGTGGTGTGGGGACAGCTCGGCTATGGTCATCAGGAAGGAGAGATGTCTGGAGATCATGGAGGCACACAAACCGGAGAGAGAAGTAGGCATATTGTAGGCATAGGCACAGGCTATTGTATGACTAATAAAAAAGTATATAGAAGTATATGTGATACAGGAGTTGTGGTAGTGACTAGTAAGTCTCAAGGAAGTGTTAAACTTTCCCTCAATCAAATGTCCACTGTTTAAATGATTAGCATTATGTGCTATATCATAGGATGGCTTGTATATTTTCCGTTTAAATTGATTCATTACTTGTTGTGATCAGGCTTTTGTGAAACAGGGAACAAAACTTACTTTGTGGTTGGGTTGGGTTGGGTTGGGTTGCCCCCCAAAAATGCCAAAGTTGATACTTTGTTGGCAGGGCAATTTCGATACTTGTGTCTTTTGACACCCTCTCATGGTTACCACTCACCCAGAGCTGGACTTGACTGGAAAAGTCGTATCTGAGAGGGATACAGAGCCAGCGGCCCCTTCTACAAGGTAGCTTCAGGCATTAGCCTCTGCATGTAAAAGATGCTGACATACTTATCAAGAAGAGCCATGCATTGTCTACCTTTAATGGTTAACCAACATGCTTGTGTTTCAGGATGAAAGGAAGAGGATAGAGGATCTCGGAGGCTGTGTTGTTCACTACGGCACATGGCGAGTCAACGGAAACTTGTCAGTGTCCAGGGCAATAGGTGAGGAAGGCTGTTTCTTGCAGCACAGGTTTGAACCAGGGCTGTCTCTAGGACCTGTCCCTACATCCTGGGACAGAAAATAGCTTGTTAGGACGGACAAGAACCCACCTCATCTATTAAACTAATTTAAAGAAAACAAACTTCATGCCATGAAATCGCTGGGAATATTTCTGTAAGCTTAAAATGACATATTTAACACTGAAAACATTAACGACCATGGAAGGAATGTACTTACAGTAAGTTTTCGGTGTGGTCAAGCTTTGAAACTTCAAAGTCAAAAGGTTCATTCTTTCATATGTGATGTGATCAGATGCCTCTATCTTTTCTCAGTTATTATTATTAATAGTGTATTGGTTGCAGTATTGCTGTACCTCAGCCTGTCGTAGAGGGTCTCTTTTTAACTGTATAGCTAGCGGTAGCGTAATATATGGCCATTTTTTTTAGATTGAAATTTATTATGTAACAACATGTATTCACAATGAATTACAAACATTGTGAAATTTTAACACTGGTACTTCCTATCCACTAAATGCCCGTATTTCATGACAGGAGATGCCAGCGAGAAGCCATACATCAGTGGGGAAGCAGACGTCACCAAAGTGCCTTTAGATGGCTCGGAGGAGTACCTGATCGTGGGCTGCGACGGTTTCTGGGAGCACATCTCCCACGGACAGATCACCGACACCATCCAGGCCAGCATCACCAAGAACGAGGGGAGCCGACAGCAGGTCGCCAAAGACCTGGTAGCCATGGCCAAAGACAATGGGTCCTCCGACAACATCACTGTGATAGCCGTGAGCTTGGGGGGCCAACACAACCAGGTTGATAACAATGTTGGGGAGGGAGATGCACCGAAGACAAAGGATGATGACTCCAACCCCAACGGGGCTGACAAGGACAATTCCGAAAGTGGTTCGGACACCCCCAACAGTTCCAGTAGCGACGCGACCGGTTCGAATTTCACAACAAGTGTATCGGGAGGACACCCGCCGGGGACGTACAGTGCGAACTACTCCGGATCCTGTTTCAGTGGACGTTTCTTACCGCAGTCGCATCTCCGAGCAAAGAGGCCTTTACACAAGACTTCTTCACTACCCTTGTCTCTCGGAGAGAGGCCTTTACATAAGACTACTTCGCTACCGTTGTCAGGAGGGGCATCGAACGTGAGCAAGGTTGACAGAGAGGTTGTTTCGTACTTGAATGTTCTGGAGGGCAACCAGATCCGGTTGGTAGGGAAACCACACGGCGAGCGAACCGTAATGAAGAGCCAAGTGTCTCCGGTGTCCCTCAGTCCCGTTCTCACGGAGGGGTCTGTCAGCCACCAGCTGCCACTCACCGTCAGACTCAGTCCGAGTTTTCAGCGCAAACAACAAGTCAACCAAACCAGCCTGATCCCAGCCAAGAGAGCCAGCAGCTCCCCCTTGATGCTTCCTCCGGTACCGCAGGCACCACACCCTTCCCTCATCATGGAGGATCGTCTGGATGTCCCGCGGGCGAGTCTTTCCTTTCCCCCGCCGAAAGTGGACACGAACTTTAAGGGAAAATTTGTGGACTTTTTCCTGAGGAGAAGAAACAGGGTGAAGCCACTACCATCTGTGTGAGGCTGTAAACATACAGATAAAATTTAAGAAAAACAAACAAACTTTTTTTCTTCTGTTTCTGGAAGCAAACATACAAAAAAAACGAAAAGGAAAATCTGGCTAGAGAAAAATTTTAAAACACATCCCACCCTTCCTGTTTTCCATACAAGTAAATCTGGCTAGAGAGCAATTTAGAACACATCCCACAATTCCTCTTTTTCATACAAGTAAATCTGGCTACAAAACAATTTACTAGTAAAACACACTCCATCCTTCCAGTTTTCCATACAAGTGAGTAATATATAAAATATATATTTTTTAACAGTCAGTTAAAACCCTTTGTCCATACTTTTGCCATCTACATTGTCTTCTATTTCACACATTTTTCAATTTCAATTCACATAATACAAAAAAAAATTATTATCATTCTCTTCAAGCACCATTCTGTCTTTTCTTTCGGAGTCAAACAGAATAAGAAGTCAAACTTGTAGTTGTATTCTAATAAACGCAAACAATGCAGGGGTTGAAACTTGAGTTCTTCATTCACAAGCCAACAATTTCCCATGCCAATATCACACATTGATAAGCCACATCTGTGATTCAGGGATTTTGCACTTGCTCTGCTGCACATTTTGTACATGCCACAACTTCCACAGCTGTGCTCTTAGGCCCCCTTTCCACTTGACGGCGATTGCGCTGCGCTCTCACTGAGACCTAAATAGAATATGTGTAACGTTCGCTTTCACACTGGGTTTATTAAACGAAATGTAAAAGTGTTACTAAGTAGACAAGAAAACACACAAAGTGTAAAAAGATTTGTTTCTTTTCTATACACTTCGATATGTCAAATTTTAGGTCGCAGAGAGCGGCGAGAGTGCCGTCCTAGTGGAAAGGGGGTATAAGAGATGCAGCTGTTTTCGGTGCAATCTATATGTGCCTTTTACTCTACACATTACTGTAAAATATTGACATGTTTGCAAGGGTTTTATTTTAGAGGTGATCTTTCAAACTTGAATTCATTACACTGAGAGTTTCCAAGGTTTTACTACTGTACTACAGAAATGGTTTCAACTGTGATCCTAGAAAAATCCTCTACTGCGAAATTAAATCCCTGCAAAAATTAGAAGAAAAAAAAATACAGTACTATCCTACCTCTGCACAATTCAGTCATTCATTCATACAGCTGAACATTCAGATCAGATGTAGGAGAAATTTTATAATTATTTCTTGGGTAACAGTATTTGTACAGTCTTGATAGTATGGCTCGTAGCTCAAAGAAGTACAGACGCACAAGTGTTCCCTTAAACCTAACAGCTGTTTCTGCATAGCTTTGGAGTTGGTTGAGTAGTGTAAAATGTACATGTCTGCTTATTACTTGTACATGTCGGCTTAGCTTGCAATTGTCTGTGATTTCTACATTCTTGCATTCACTTTTGACCCATTGACCAGATATAGGGCTAACGTTTACGTTACTTAAGAGAAGTGGTTTGCTGTATGTCCGAGGCATTTATAATATATAATCCAACTTTGGAAACAAAATAGTCTCTGGATTGTGGATGAACATCAAGATGTTGTAGGGTTGGAATCTAACAGAAAGCAATAAGATTTGAACCTAGCTCTTAGAGCTATTGTAGAGGAGTTAAACAAAGGACACTGTAAGTTGACCGAAGGTCCAATAATATAACATTGCAGTTTGTGAAACTTCATAGTATTGTTTGTGTTGTAAATTATATATACAAGCATCACGTTTTGATTTGGAGAAGTGCATGTAAATAGATGTACGGTTATTTGTGTCTTGTTTAAGTGTGTCACTGGGCTTTGGTGTTTGGGTAAAACTACTGTAATTCCTGATTTTTTCAATGTACTGTTATGTTCACGGTTTTCACGGTGACGACTGTAACGTGAACTTATCATTACCGATAAAAAATAATTCACAGACTTTTTTCATGTGCACTTGCCTCGACAGTGAACATTTAGTTCCGAGAACAAGTTCAATTTTCTCAGACCGTGAAAATTTGGTACCGTGAAGATAAAGTGAATTACAGTATATGATACACAGACTGTTTATGCACAAACATGTTTTCATGGCCATTCTTGGCCATATAGTTGTTCATTGACATTATTCTATTGTCATTACAACATGCAGTGTACTGTGTAGTTAATTAATAAGTTATCTTCTATGTGCAAGAAAGTGTGAACTGGGAATTTTGCATGCAATACATGGACTTTTCTAGGGTTTTGTAATTGTATCATGTTAGTATTGATAACCAAAGCGAATAAAAAGCTACGACCAAAGGCTTTGCGTCTCAAATCTCTAGCTACATTCCAATTTGTATGAGTACAGGTTATGACTCTTGAAATACTGTCCTTACCCCAGTAGTGTCTGTACCCTCCTAGCATTATTATCCCCTGGACTCCTAGAATGTCCACATACGTGCAAATATGCTTCTATTTCAAATACAACAAGTTCCCATTTTGCAACATTTGAGAATAAAACTTTTACCTTTGGCCTCTGTGGACAGTGACCATGGCTATTCCACAAACACGCACCTGTAAAGTCTCGAATGAAAGCACTTAGATTTCCTACCCGCCAGGTGATCAAAATATTGGAAAAACAACCAATAGCGTAACACGTGGCCCTGGCGGGGATTTCCCTGACGTCACGATCGTAACGTCACGTACTAACCTGTACGTGGCAGAACCTCCCACTTGACAAGATGGCGTCTGAACTAGAACTACTGAAGTCCAACAGGGAGGAGCTTGTGGGAAAGATTCGGTTCGTTAAACCGTTCCTAGACAGGCTGCTCCAGCACGGTGAGATAGTTCAGGAGGAGTACGACACTGTTGTGGTGGAGAAGACGCCACAGGACCAGGCTAGAGCTTTGCTGGATGTGGTGGCGGCGAAGGGCCGAGGGGCTTTCCGCCATTTTCGAGAACACCTGAAGAAAGTCAACCCAGAACTTGAGGAAGTGTTGCACAGGTATGTGACTCTATAAATCGGTTCTTAACCCACACCGACAGTAAATAGCGGAAAACACGCTTTACAATGACGACGGGACGTTTGAAATCAAACGCACTTTAATAAAGTTATATCCAATTTGATCAAGGAGGTTGATTTGATGACGTGACACGCAAAAAGAAGAAGCATTTCTTTCAAGAAAAACTTGGCGTTACAGTAAGGATTAAGGATTACCTAACAGATCACTGAGGTGTGGCGTAAACATGAGCGTTGTTCCTGTTTCATATAACGTACTTGATTTCAGTGATATTAGATCAAACCTCTTCGCAAGGAGCTTTTATCAGTGATAAAAGCTCCTTGCTCTTCGTTGTAGATTTTGCAAACACGATCTGAAAATGGTGTTCAAGTTTGGGAAAGGCCGAGGGAAAAATTGGTTTCAGGTTACTCGTCCGAGCTTAGCAAAAACTCCAGCTGTGTCTAGCTCTTGCTTGTCACTGCCACGCGTAGAACATCGCATGAAAACTTCCAATATTATCCCATGATGTGTCTTCAATGGTTGTGCATTGAACATGAACAGCCGTCTAGAAGTAGAAAGTAAAGATTTGTTTGTGTAAGCGTAAATATTTGCTTATACCCCCCTCACATCAGGCGAAAATCGATCGGGCGAAGAGTCTGCGAGCTCTAAATTACGAGGAGGCATGACCCTGACGGGAAAGGGGAACTCTGCAATTTCTTCGTCGCCTCCTCGTAATTTAGAGCTCGCAGAGTGAGACTCATCGTCCGATCGATTTTCGCCTAATGTGAGGGGGGTATTACGGAATACATGTACGAGATGTACCGTTCCCCTTTCAGGTGTGCAAAACACAACCTGCGCCTGAAGTTATACTGTGAGGAATGTGGGACGATGCTGTGCCGCCCTTGTCGCTCGGAAGACCACATAGATCACAGGTAAAGTTCCCATGTAGCTTGCCTTCTAGTTGAATAATATTTATGACCAAGAAAATCTGGGTATCTATGCACAATCAGCTTTTTAAAGATTGTGCTTAAAAGCGGCGCAAATCTAACTAGAAATCCAGGTACAAAATATTCAGTTTGTGGCGTTGTTTGAATAGAGTGTCATCATTTATGAGTATCAAAAGAATAGATCAAGAATACAGTAGCCTCCATGAAGCATATATTTAAGGTCTCTGAGCCATTCAATTTCCCTTTTTCTGCCAGGGGTAAAGAGATCTGCTTGCCTTTGCGATGAAAACCAGTATCATAAGTATGGCGAAAAGACATTTCCAAGCGGGAGCGCAGTGATTTATTGGCGTCTTGAATATTTTTCAAATTTTATAGGAGGGGGAATTTTGACCTGGGGGGAGGGCCTAGGAAAAAATTTTTTTTTATTTTTTTATTGCAACAGATAAATACATAACATGATGGCGACACACTCAAGCTCATCATGCTTATTTTCGTGCCGTCGAAAAAATGTTTGACCTGATCCTCTGACGACCGACCCTCCCCCCGCTAAATATCGACCAGTCCCTTACAGGGAAGGGAAAGTGCGGTTCATTATGTGCGGTGCTAGTGTATGTTTGTGTCTGTATACATCAATATAAATAGATGGATCAGGATGGATGGCTGGATATGTAAATTTATGTAATTGTAAGTAACATTTTGTGATATATTTTGTGATGATCTTCTATATAGCAGTCTGATTGGACATATAGATTTATAGTTTGCTTTGTACCTGATCTAGATGCACATCTCTAGTGGCAGATGGAGAAGCCATCCGCCGCGAGTTCACAGCCTTCAAGAGAGAAAACCGAAAGATCCTCATTGAGCAGAAAAAAGAGGCTGAGGGTAATGATGTCGAAAACATGCAAAGGGAAGCAAACGAGAGAGCGGAGGCTCTCAAAGAGAAGCTTTGTACAAAGATAGAGGAGGAACGTCGCTGGTTTCTCAAGCAACTCGGCGACGACAGCGTCACACTAAGCCCTGCACTAAGTGTTTCAAGTATTGCTGATTCGGGAAGCGTGGCGGGATCAGAGACAAACGACATCTCAGAATGCGGTGACCCATCAACCACTCCTCTTTCATTTTCTTCAGCTGCAAAGGAAAACAAACAGCTGAACGATGATGATGATGATGGGGCATGTGTTACAGAAGACCAGACAACTCTGTGTGATGATTTGCAGGCCGTTCAACTTGACGTAGACGAGAGCTTGGATCTGTTGGAAGACATTTCCTTGCCATTTGACGATAACACAAGAAACGCAGTGATTGGCCTACAGGCACCATCGCAGTTTCCTACAATAGACTTCCTCTTCTCATTTGGAGGATTTGGAGCAGGAGAAGGGCAATTCAACTTCCCCAAAGGTCTGACAATCTGCCACCAAGAAAGAATCATTGTAGCTGACTCAGCAAATAATCGGGTTCAGCTATTCGACATTAATGGGAAATGGCAGAGTGTGATACCAGCAAGTGAACGTGGGATGATGTCTCCAAGCTGTGTGACGCTTCGCTCTTTGCCTTTCTATCCGCGTGGAGACATAATTGTCAGTTGCCCTGGTAGGGGAGAAGTGCGTAAGTTACCTCTAAACTCAAAGAAGTCTTATATAAAACTACGGGTGGCAGAGTGCTGGGGTGTGGCTGCTTTGGACAGAGGTCAAACAATGTTGGTGTCTGAATGTGAGCATAACACTGTTTCTGCATACAAAAGGTCAACGAATGATAATACTGGACCTGGACGGATAAGGTACATAAAGACTAACACGTTTGAGAGACCATTTCATATGCCCCGGAACATCAACACAGATGGGTTTGCGAACGTCTACGTTTCTGACATTGGCGATGGCACAGTCAAAGTCCTGGACACGGAAGGACACTTGAAAGTCATCATTGGCAAGGAAATTCTCCGGTATCCTACTGGAGTTTGCGTTGACAAATTGGGAAATACAATCGTTGCGGATGCCGAGAGAAACACATTGGAAATCTTTGCAAGTGAAGGGCATCATTTGAACACCCTTATTTCTGAGGGTCTAAAGAGCCCACAGGAGATTGCTCTGACACCAGACGGGACTAAGCTGGTCCTTGTGGATGGCGGAAACCATCGTGTAATGGTCTACAGGTACAACCAAGCTCAAGACAAAGATGTTCTCTCAAACAAGCACATAAGGGACTAACAAACAAGACAACAAAGTACTCAGACACTAACCTTTCCTCGCGGTTGGACATTATTGGAAGAAGGAGAAGTGTTTTTTTGTGATACAGATAGAGCTGTAATTATCTGAAACTTGTCGGAAGAGAAATTAAACATAGGTGCAACATAATTTTATTTAACATTCATAAGGCAATGCTTAAAATAGTACATAACACATATTATAGTCAGTTGAAATATGACCAAAGTAAGAGTAAAGATACATTTGCATTTTGCTGAACAGTGCAGTAACAAATACTAACATAACCTTAGAATGAGTGGCCTCAAGCTGGAAATCTTACATGTAGTTTCCTTACTATTAGCATGGCAGTGTGTTCTTCACTTTTTTACATACTTTCAGTCAGTTACTATTGCATTTCTGACATCCATAAAAAAACAGTGCATGTAAAAAAGCTGTTATTCTTTTCCTCACAACGTCATTACTTTAAAGACAGTTGTTACAACACTATGCCTTTTTGTACAAAGTGGTGTCCATTTTTCCTTGCCAGTTTTGATGTGTACAAAGATCTGGACAATTCCATACACAGTGATGAATGAAAAATTTAACTTGTGTACAACACTACAAGTTAGAAAGGCCATGACATGGTACAACTACTTTGTAACAATCCATTTCTACATACATCCAGGGGTGCCCATGTATTTATACAACCTTTAAGGATGTCATTCTAGTTTTACAAAATACATGCAAATTTTACAGAATCCATACAATCAACTACTAAGAAATATACAAATTTTAAAGATTTCAAAAGCTTTACTGGGAGTAAAGATTGTATATACTCCGTAAAGTTCTTATCTGTTTGGTAAAACTCATATGAATAGTGTAAAATTTTGTATAAATACTTAGGCACCCCTAACATCTCTTATTTACAATGTGATTTGGCTGTCAAATTCCCACCTACCTAACTTAGCATAGTTTACATTCATGTACTACCTTCTTGAGAGCTGGTGGTCGTAGTATACAGATGTTAAGATTCTATGTTTGTGTTCAGGAGTACACTGAATCTCTACTGACAACATACAGATAGTGTCACAAGTGTTGACAAAAAGCTTGTGAAAGAAGCTCCCCAATGTGGTGACTAAGGCTTGCAGCATTCGGCTTGTCAAACGGCAGACTCTGCGTCAAAGGATCTGGAATTCAAAAAAGCAAACAAAAAAATCATCAGCCTCCCTATTCAAAATCTGTACTATTTTGTCTAATTTACATGGAAAATGTTTGAAGGTCTCAATCCTTCATCATTTTCTCATACCAGGTCCACAACTTGTTACAATATAGGTCAAGCTATGGCCCTGATGTGTCAGTCTGCATTCAGCACTTCTCCCTACATTAGCACTGACCAGCTGTCAGCCAATCAGAAACCCTCCAACCTGTTGCTTGATGGAAAGTTACCAGCAGCCAATCACGTTGCCTGTTAACCAAAAGCGGCATTGTGATTGGCTGACTGGCCAGTACTAATGCAGTGAGATGGACGGATAGCAGGCCAGTACACCAGAACACGTCAGTAAAACATACTGCGCCTGTGCGAACACTAGTTCTTCTTTTTAACGTTGCATTGAAATCCCGCTTGTTGCACAGTATATTTTAGAGGCATGGTTTCATGGAAAACGTACACGGAGTTTTACCCTTATATACGCACACACTTTCTTAAATGCGGACCTTTAGTAAACTGGGAGATTAGCATGTCTATACTTTTCGCGCAGGCGCAGTACGTTCCAGTGACGTGCTGTACACCAGGGTCATTGCTTGTCTGCGGCACACTTGGAATGAGAGGATATCTTTCATAAGAAACGAATCAAACTGACCTGTCTGTTGTAGTAGAGTCTCTTGGGTAGTCAGAGGATGGACTGTTTCCACCTGTAGAAAACAACAGACATAGTTTAAGCTGTGTTTGGCATTATAGAAAACCAGTTTAACTCAAGTGATGAGTTAATCTTTCACTGGTCATGACAGAGAAGACAGACGTTATGTGCACTATTTACAGATTTGTTGTACCAAGGAAAATCCCCTAGTAGTTTTTGACAAGTACAATCAATATCACTAATGGAGATCCAAATATATCAAACAAACAATGTACACCATGGCTTAACATTCAGTCCTAAGGTTTGCAACCCTTTCCAGTAGCCCGAAAGTTGGGTGAGGGACAACAACCGGGATTCAAACTCACAACCGTTTGGTCCAGAGGCAGCATTAATAACCACTGGACTATACAGATGCACTACTGTTCAAGTCAGCAAGGGTAAGATGGAAACTCAGATATTGGAAAAGATACATATTTAACAAATCAATATACGTTACCACTGGTTATCTGAGTGATGACCTCAGTTGACCTGGACCTTATGTAGCTCCCATGGTCCCCCTGGGGTGTCTGTGGTAGCAACACCTCTTCAAGCTCGGCACTGATGTTGGCACTGAAGTCCTGAGGGAGAGGGTGGATGGATGGTGGCAGTCAGCAAGGTCAACAAAATATTCCACAAGTTTGGAAGATTACAAGTTTGTTCAAAAGAGAGAAGTAGAGTCAAACATGTACTAGAGAGGCCTGGGAAAAAATGTTGTGTTTATGGTTACCCGACCCCTCTCTCAGCTCAACATTGCTGTTGGCGCTGAAGTCATGCGGGGTGTCTGCAAGGTCAACAATACATTCCACATTGAAACATCTACATTCAAAGGAGACAGATAGTCAAACTTGTATAAATGAGGCCAAGGAAAAAAATTGTTGTTGCCAGTTACCTGATCAATCCTAATAAAGACCTGCTGACTGTAGCCTTACTTTGGATCAACCACTGGCAAACTTCATAACAATGCCATTAAGTTTGAGGGTGTGCAATGAGGCCACAAACTGATTTAACATTTTGAGGAGTCCTGCCATGGTGAGCTCAATACCCTAATAGTGTGTACTTGTCTGTGAAATAGACGTCAAACCAAGCTCTCTTCAGAGCTTGCAAAGAATAGGACATTGAATGCTCTTGGTACCTGTTGAGGAGTCCTGCCATGGGAGTGGTCCCCTGCCCCCTGCTCAGGTCCGGCCCCCTCAGGACTGGTCTCACCACTACCAGGTTTGCCTAGCTCTGACAGGAGCTGAGAAGTCCACTTCAGGCTGCCTACATGTACACACAGAGGAAAACAGAACGGTTTCACAACTTTTAGCCTCAAAATACAACATTCGATAGGATTCAAATTGTAAATTAATAACAAATTTGCAACTTGATTCACAGCGTTTAGGATTAAAGAAGAAGACAACTTGAGGTATTCCCGAAAATAATTTCATCAGGTTGGTAGAATATAGGATATATAGGAGAATTCTTGTACGCAACCAGGATATACTTACCGTGTACTTTGCTCACGTTTCGGTGTCTATCAAATACATTCCTCAGAGCTTCTGATAGACACTGAAACATAAGCAAAGTAAGTACATCCTGGTTGCGTCAAGAATTCTCCTATATCCTAATGTGAGGCACTGATGCTGAAAGTTCCCAGGTAATCAGAGACATGAATATTGCTGAGGTGTAATATTACCTTCCTTCCCGGGCGTGGCTCCACCATCAGACTGTCTGGGAGAGGTGCACGGCTCTACCCTGCTCTGGTCTGACTCTGACAGGGAACTGTAGCAACAAACAAACATACAAATGTACCCATCTTTGGTGGCTCTTGGGGGGGGGGGGTGCCGTTACAGAAAATTGAGGTCCAGAGGACCGTGTCCAGGTCCAGGCCTGAACGTGAACCTGATTGTGAATTTGAAAGCTTGTGAATGGGTGATACAAACAATAGTTCATTTGTCTACAAAGGAATCTGTTTGGTAATCCTGCGTTTTCAAATCCTATCTCCATGTAACTAACACTAAGTGCCTCTGTTAACTTGACCAAGTTTGACTGTAGAAACTTTATAAAAATGACTATAATATAGTATAGAGTCTCCTCTATTTTGCTCTTGTTATGTCTTTCATCAGTGAAATGAAAATAAATGTATACAAAGACTAAAAGTAACAAAAGAAGTATAAAAGTACACAAATACTTTTATTTTCATTTCATTTCACTGACGAAAAACAGTAGATGCTGTCTGAAACATTTGAATAAATACTGTATATATATCCAGCAGTAAAGATCTACTTCTACTTTGAGGTTACCTCCCAAATAGCCCTGTAAGGGGCAACGTGTGTGTGTGAGAGGGTGGGTGCCTGGCACGGAAAGACAACGATGGGAGCAATTACCACTGTGCGTGTGTGTGGGGAAAAAACGAAAATTTATAGGCGTTGATTGATTCAACTTGATTATACATACGGGAGGAGACTCATACCTGAGACGAGCCATGAGGCGAGCTGAACTCATGGCGGAGGATGTGTCAGTCAGGTCCACCAATGGGTACTCCTCCAGAGAGGTGTTAGGGTTGGGGGAGCTGGCCCTGCTACTGGAGCTACTACTGGAACTGCTACTGCTGTCTAGGTCATCCTGGTCTGGAACTGGAATAGCAAGAGTAAAAGGGTTAAGTAAAGGTAGTCCCATAGTCTTTCTGAGGCCTTAGCGGTAGTGACTTCTTATCCACAGTGTCTAGGGAACGGTGTTGGAAGGAGGAATCCAATGGACCCTTCCAGCCGAACACCATAAGCCCCGCCCCCTGTTCGATCTCAGGTTCTATTTCAAAACCTCGGTCAAAAACGGCGCGAGTTGCAAAAACATGGCCGCCGCCGCTCTAAGCTGAGGATACCGTATGACTTCGGTTTAGCTCTTGGGGCTCTGAAATCCTCTCAGAACAGGCGAAAGAAAAATGCTTTGCATTCTTTGTGGGAAGCTACATCCACTTGATACAGTCGTTTGAGGAGGGGGCGTATATAGTCGCCGTAAGGGTGATATAATTTCAGTCAAAGTGGAAGCGGGAGGCGCTCCATAATATTACAATGTTGGTGGGCAAGAGTGCCTGGTTTCTGACATGCGGTCGATGCAGGTGTAAAGCTGGGTAAGTATATCTGTGACGGGTTTTCTACCGCGTTTGATGCATGCATGGCATGTGCATACATGCTAAGGAGAGAAACCAAATTAAGAAAAAAGCAGCTCGGTCACTCGCGGTGAGGGAGCTTGTACTACATGCCAAATATAAGACCCTACTACAAAGTCCGCTAGTGCAAAGCCCCGTCTCTTCTACGTACATTGCTTTACATGTGCATCCTGCCCAGGAACAAAGTAATGCTATATAGCGCCTACACTTTCCAAAACAACTATACTCAACCGGTGTAGTACAACAAAAAAGGCATAGCATTTTCCTCTTGGCCATTCCTGTCCCACTAGGGCTGTTTTTGACCGAGCATTCGAAATAGAATAGGGGATTCTATTTGTTCAATATGGTGTTCGGCTGGAAGGGTCCATTCTCTCCTTCCACTGTCTTTTACCTTCTCATCCAAAGTGAAGAATCCAATTTTACAACAGGGTGGAGTGAGGGAAGTCATTTGGTTATCCCACATTAAAAAAAAAACATTGGTAGCATATCAGAGGATTTAAGTTCTGGGCCAAATGCCCTAACCATTACCCCAACACAGCATTATGAGAATTGATTCTAAAAACAGGTTAAAATAGGTTTGCAAGGCAGATTTCTGCATCTGTATTTCAATCACTGGTTATACAAGTAAAACCACTGAAAAAGTTTCAAGATTTAGAGTACATTTAAGAAGCTTTCAAAACAGATTTTCTGTTTGGCTGAGAAGCCTTGCCACATACCTATGCCAGCCTGATCCTCAGTACTGTCTGTACGGTCCACTCTGGCACCGCTGGACATCGCTGTCACTTGGGAGCTCTTCTGATAGCTGGTGTTGATGCCGTACCTTCGTAATTTGATACTTGCGGAGCTACGCGCCGTTTGCCCAATGGATGAAACTTTCTTTGCAACTGTAGGTGGAATAAGCAGGGGTGACAGATGGTTTAGTTGTGTTAACATTTGTCGCAAGAAAGGACTAAATTATATCACCTGTTTGGCACACCTGATAATCCATCTTTAGGTATAACACTTCAGTCTTGCACAGAAAGAACTGTAAGGTTTGACCCTCTCACACTGGTATGGACCCCACCTCTTTACTCATTCTTTTCTTTTTTTTATTATTGGGTGGGCTGACAACTCTCTTTTCTCTACATTTACAGTTTGCATAATATCCCAATATCATGATAGTCAAGGGCTTCACAAATATGATTGAAGTCATGGCGCCATCTAGTGGGCCTTACCTTTGTCACTGCTAACACTGCCTTGAGCCTCAGTTCCCACACTGTAATGTGTACAGAGTTGTATTCTCTTCTCTACTCTCTTCTCTACTTTAACAGTTCGCGCAATCGTCGTCTAGGGAAATGTTTGCCTTACCTTTGTCACAGCGCTGTATTCTCTACGGGGTCTTACCTTTGCCACTGGTAACATTGCCTGGTGCCTCAGTGCCCACAGTAATGTGTACAGTGCTGTATTCTCCTCTCTACCCACTCCTCTACTTTTAGTTTTACAGTTTGCCTGATATTCTAATAATGAAGTCAACCCTTTCCGGTAGCGTGCATGTCGTCGGGTGACTGAAACAGCCAGGATCGAACTCACAGCGTCTAGTTCCAGAGGCAGGGCTGCTAACCACTGGACTACACACGCTAGCGTCTCTACTGGGCCTTACCTTTGTCACTACTAACATTGCCTGGAGCCTCCGTTCCCACAGTGATGTGTACAGTGCTGTATTCTCTGCAGGCAGCGTTTCCCGTAGAGCCTAGCGTCACCTCCGGTAGCTGGATGTTCAGGGTGTCGAAGACTCGGCTGCTGAGCGACGGCGCCGTGTGGTACCGCAGCTTGTCTTTCCGTCGCTCCCGGAACCGCCGCGAGTTTCCTGGGTCGGCGAAGAGTTCTATACATGGTGTGAATGTCAGGACAGGGCTCCCAGACAAATTCGTTTGTTAACAGTTTCATCATTATCCTGTTAGTCCATCAGTATGACTGCTTATCACGGAAGGCAACGTTTTGCCAAAATGCAAATTCCAGTATCTATATTTCAAAAGAAAATCTTGTTTCCACATTTCTATAATAGGCAACAGATGGATAAAATAGCTATACAGGAAGTACATAGTACTTTTTGATGAAGGTTAGACATCCAGGTAATAAGATACGCCAAAAAGAAGTTACTCTGGACATGATTTTGGAAATGGTCAGACGTTTCAGACAACTAGAGTAACTAAGAAAAACAGTCACTGACGAAAGACACGGGATGGTTGTCTGAAAAGTCTGACCGTTTCCAAAATCATATCCACTTGCTTGAATAACTGCTTTTTGGCATATCTAATAACCTAGATGTCTACAGAAAGACAATGCACTTGTAGTAACATTTGTCTAACATACTACAAAGGTATAAACAACAGTTACTGTTACCTTCATTCTTGAGCAGAGCGCTGGGTCTGGACGGAAACAGCCACTTGTCCGTGGAGCTCTTGTCCTTCAGCTCCAGCAGGCGAAGCAGGCGCACTTCGTCACTCTCCTGTTCTCTCTCTCCGCCCCTCCCCTGGTCCAGGGAGAACCCCACCGCCCCCTCCATCTCTCCATCCTCCATGTCGTAACTCTGCCAGTTCTCCACATCAATGTCAGCTGACCTGGGGGTAAAGGTCAAGGTTCAATATTAGACCATCTTTGGTTCAATCCTAGACCTTTGACCTGGGGGTAAAGGTCATGGTACAATGTCAGACCATTTGTTCAATCCTACAGACCTTTGACCTGGGGGTAAAGGTCAAGGTTCAATATGGGTTTATCTGTTCATTCAAACCTTTGCAGTGCCTAGTGGCGCATAGGGCAGCATTATAGTTACCGTGCAATTTCAATGGCAGTGTACATTCTTATAGGGCTGCTAGCCTTTCCCTTTTAACACCTCGAGGCACCTCAAACAGTTGGAGGGAATTTTTTTCTGCCCCAACAACCAAGTTTGCGTCCAGGGATGGGTCCTTGTGACAGCCCTAAGGTTAGGATCAGCTGCGTACCTATTCTTGAATCTGAATTTCCAACCCCGAGTGACTTACATGGTTTCTTCGTCCACATCCCGCTCATCGTTACTGGACTCTGACTGCTCCTCCTCGTCTGCCTCGTCATGGGTGGCATCATCAAGGTCACCTTCACTTGCCTCCTAACAAAACAACAGGTATTAGAACATTCTTCTCTTATTTCAAAACATTAGCTAATGCATAAACAATGAAGTATTTTAAAACAGAGTGCAACCAAGGCATGAACAAGCCTTAGGGTACAAGGATATGCTAACAAGCAGCTGGATATGATTTTGACAATGGTCAGATGTTTCAGACAGCCATCCACTCAGTAACAAGCCCAAGGGTACAACGAATATATGTTTTGAAGATCAAATCTGGTGGATTTTTATAGCTTTTTGATAGATTTTTGATACCTTTCTTTAACTAAGCTGTTTGGGTGTAGTTAGAAGCGCCGCCCGATGATTACGACAACAACTGCAATATAGCGACTAACTTCTGAATATGACAAGAAGGCATCAGTACTGAACCTGTGTTTCGTCTGCGCTATCCTCTCTTTCTTGAACGTCCGTGGCCTCTTCTCTGCCCCTTCCTTCAAGACACTCGACGTCCATGTCCGGCCCGGCCGGCCCCTTTCTCTTGTGCGGACGCTTTATCAGTGGACCCTCCACAATGTCATCCCCTGTGCATAGGTCCATGGAGACGGAGTCCACTCGCTTGGCGCGAGGTTTGAGGATTGGGTGGACGGGGGACGGATTGTCTCCTCGCTGACTCTCGATGAAGGTCATTCTGTTGTCTGCTTCTATAGTGGGGAAAAAATCATGTCGGTACTTTCATAGGTTTAAATCTAACGCTAAGGAAGAATGGGGGTATTGCTTTGTCAATGAAGGTTAGACATCCAGGTAATAATAAATGCCAACTAGCAATTACTCAAGCAACTGGATATGATTTTGGAACGAGATACATATGAATAAAATCATATTATTTATTATATGTATCTTCATACAGGGTATATAGACATACATATAATATTGTGATGACTGTTTCCAAAATCATATCCTGTATGAAGATACATATAATAAATAATATGATTTTATTCATATGTATCACGTTCCAAAATCATATCCAGTTGCTTGAGTAATAGCTAGTTGGTGTGAGGTATTGCTTTGTGTTTGCGTGTTTCCTTATAGCTGTGGTCAGCAAAACTTAAGGGTTTATGGATGAATTGTGATGATATTAAATACAGTATGTGTATAGTTCTTGAAAAGATGAACGTCAGGCTCAAATTTGGCCCCCTGGCGCCATTCCTTCGTACTGCAATGTGTTCTTTAGCCTAGCTACTTGGCCTTTTGACACCATCACAATATGTATATCTATATACCCTGTATGAAGACATCTACGTATCTTCATATGTCACATACCTGAGGTGGCTGCTTCCGACGACCCCTTCCCCACCTTTCCTGACCCTCTCTGATTACGTGACAGCTCTATTGCTAATCTCTGCAATAAAAAAGAAACAATTAAACACACATATACTAATCGGCAACATTTGGTTAGTGTTACAAAAAAATATTTATTAATGCCAAAATAAAACTTTTATGTACTATGACTAACATAAAAAGAATTCTGTGTTGTGAACATTAAAATTTCTATTCAGAAAAAAACAAGAAAGCAAGTTCATAAAGAACTCTGCTACATGTAGATAGGTAATGTTGATAAGTAACATCTCACCTCCTTTAAATCATTAACAGTTGCAACATATCCGGCCTGAGCTGACTCCAGTTGTCGAATGTGCCTGTAAAATCAAGCATGGCCAGAATCAGTGAGAACTTCACAATAAGGAATAAAACAAGGAGCTCAACACAAACTCTTAACATACCACGGAGTATGAGATATTTTTCTTTCTTTCTTTATGTAGTGCGGGCGCTAACTTCTGGACTATGCATGCTAATCGTTGTACTAAATGATGCCTTTCTAGTTCTGAAGTCACCATTGCTGGTCCCTACACTTCTGGTAGAATGTTGGAGGTCTGACTTGGAACCACAGGGTTGCTAACTTCTGGACTATGCACACTAATTACTGTTTAAAAATGTTGCCTTTTCTATAAACTCACCATTGCTGGTCCCTACACTTCTGGTAGAATGTGGGTGGTCTGACTTGGAACCGCAGGGTTGCTAACTTCTGGACTATGCACACTAATTGCTGTACTAAATGTTGCCTTTTCTATAAACTCACCATTGCTGGTCCCTACACTTCTGGTAGAATGTGGGTGGTCTGACTTGGAACCGCAGGGTTGCTAACTTCTGGACTATGCACACTAATTGCTGTACTAAATGTTGCCTTTTCTATAAACTCACCATTGCTGGTCCCTACACTTCTGGTAGAATGTTGGAGGTCTGACTTGGAACCGCAGGGTTGCTAACTTCTGGACTATGCACACTAATTACTGTTTAAAAATGCTGCCTTATCTATGAACTCACCATTGCTGGTCCCTACACTTCTGGTAGAATGTTGGTGGTCTGACTTGGAACCGCAGCACCAGAGTGTCCGACGGGATGTCATGGTAACCCTCACTGGCTAGCAAGTCCAGACGGAAAAATCTGACAGAAAAACATCACAACATCAAGAAAGCTGTTTTGTTGTTGTAGAGAAAATGTTACGTAACTAGGGTTGTGAACCTAAACAATTCTTAGGTACAGGTACAGGTAGGAGTAGGACCTGGACCTTAACAACTTTGATTAATCATCTGTAACTTACAGTTACACATGCAGCCAACAATCTTTTAAGTTGAAATTCGTCATCTTTGTACGAGGACTTACACATTTCTAGTCGTATTTTAGTCAAAGTAAAATACAAGTTCTTCCTTGCAAACTTTAACTAAGACAAAGAAAGTTAATACAGAACTCAATACAGACTCGATATATGAAGAAATGTGAACCCCTCTGTAATGACAAAGATGAGGAACTGACCTGTTATAACCCCAGCACTCTCCAACTTCAAAATCCGAGGCGAACTCTCGAACAATGTTCTTACTGGAGTCTGGGGAGGACTGGTTCAACATCTCTACTCTGTACTCATACCTGCAGAAAAATTGGACAGGTTACATGTGTAATCGGGTCACATTCAAAGCTGTTCCCAGTCTTAAGACATAAATTTGCTTCCTGGAATGGAGAAAAATTTCACCCAGTTCATAAGAAAAATTAACTCTTACTGACATGAAATGGATGAAAATTAGTTTTTGTTTGATAAGTTGGATAAAATGACGGACAACTCAAGCAGCGGTGTGAAGTGCGCATATTTCAATATGTCCTCACAGCACAACATAGTCTTATCCATAACTTGTGAATATTGCTGTGCAGTTTAATAAGGTAGATCTAATTTATAATGTAGAAACATGACCAAATACGGTGACTTTAGTTTTTTAAAATATATCCCTTTATTATAACAAAATACTACTAACTTTGACGTCTCCGGCAGCCCTGCTGACAGCTCCAGAAATACTGACAGGTAATTCGCTCGCACGACGCCGTTACCATCCTGCAGAGGGAGGAGGACAACAACATCAGGGCTTGAAATACCACCTGCATATGCATGTTAGTGCAGGTAAAATTGAAGCTGTGCAGGTCTTTCTGGTGTCTACCTGCACCTAACCTGCACTGGTCCGTGTACTGGGTATATACAGGTTAGTGTAGGTAAAATTGGAGCTGTGCAGGTATTTCTGGTGTCTACCTGCACCTAACCTGCACTGGTCCATGTACTGGGTGTATATGCAAGTTAGTGCAGGTAAAATTGAAGCTGTGCAGGTCTTTCTGGTGTCTACCTGCACCTAACCTGCACTGGTCCATGTACTGGGTATATACAGGTTAGTGTAGGTAAAATTGGAGCTGTGCAGGTATTTCTGGTGTCTACCTGCACCTAACCTGCACTGGTCCATGTACTGGGTATATACAGGTTAGTGTAGGTAAAATTGGAGCTGTGCAGGTATTTCTGGTGTCTACCTGCACCTAACCTGCACTGGTCCATGTACTGGGTATATGCAAGTTAGTGCAGGTAAAATTGGAGCTGTGCAGGTATTTCTGGTGTCTACCTGCACCTAACCTGCACTGGTCCATGTACTGGGTTTTATACATAAATGTCCTATGATGTAGGTGTATATGGATTGTTATCAACTCCATTGGCTGTTACCACCTATGACGTATGAAAGAAAAAATAGCAATGGTTCTTCAACAAAGTATGATCCATGCTTCCTTAATTCAAAGTGGTGCAGGTAAAATTTGTCTGGTGCAGGTAATTTTCAATGTTACCTGCACCAGTGCAGGTACAGTGTATGCAGAAAAAAGTATTTTGAGCTCTGGCAACACACTGCATGCTGGGAGTGTGTGGAATATTAGTATACTTGAACTTCAAGCTCAGACAGTCAGCGCTTGAAACACTTTTTTTAGCCAGGTTGCCCAAGCGGCAACATGAGTCAAATGCCAGGTTGGGCCATCAACATTTCAGGTTGCTCCACTTCTACGTTTTCACTTTCTTCAAATCAGCTACTTATCCATTATCTTTTCTGCCAGTTACATGAAAGGAGGTTGAAACTTGTTACATGTAACTACTTAGGTTTTATCTTATCGAGAAATGAATACAAAAGTTTCTGCGCATAGGTAGGGGAAAGGTTGTACAGTGCGCTACCTGGGTTCAAAATTAAGTTGTGCAAAGCAAAATGTGGTTGCGTTTGCAAGTGTGCAAGTGGGTATTTCACACACTGGACATAACTTTACACCTTTTTCCTTTTTTTTTTCAAAATCACAATTGAGAGGGACACCAGGAGCTGAATGTGAGCCTGCTACCAGCTAAGCTACAGGGACATCCCTGACAGCATCAATTGACTGAAGAAAAAAACAACTTTTGGATGAAGTTACTTACAGGATAGACTTTGAGTCTCCAGCTCAGCCCATTGACATGTAAAGGTGGGCTGTAGACTGGGTCAGCTCTCTGTTGTAACACACTGGGGAGGAAAGTATGCAACACCATTTCAACTTTCATACAGAAATAATACAATTATAGATTTGTAGTTGGTCAAAGATAAAGTCATAAAAGATGATAAACAATGTACTGGTACAGAATATAGTAGATGGGAGCAGCTTACCTAAAGGTTTGAATGACAAAAGTACTGGCATCATATGGGGGCACAAGCTCACTGAAAACAAAACATTTCAAGTACAATCAGTATCAGATTTACATAACAATTACATCAATCAGCTTATTGACGACTCAAGCCTGGACAGATATACACTGGCTATAGTAATGGAGGACAGGAATAATTAGAGAGTTACATGATATGTTAAGTCAAGAAATAGGTCAAAGCAAACTTGACAGAGCAAGTGGCTAGGAAACATTCAAATGCCATCAAACATTTGGTAATTTAAAGCAAACTTTGGTAAAGTAAAACAAAATAAATCAAGTAGACAACTTCCCGAAAGAGTCAGACATTTCAGATACAAACACTGTCTTTTGTTTCTGACTCAGAACGAATCTGACGACGCACTTAATCTGTTAGTAGCATCTGCTGAAATTTTAAGACGCTGCCTGAGTTGAACTTGACGTGCGTGAATGTCTCACCTGGTGAAGTCTGCAGGTACAGGTGCCGTGACGAAGGACGCCATAGGCTTTCTGTGCACCTGGGTAAACATCTGTAGCAGCTCTGTGCTCTTAGCTATCAGCTCACTCTTACTGCAGGACCTTAGCTGTAAAGAAACAATCAAACAAACAAACAGTTTAACAATTTGTGCTGAATAAGCTAATTCAAAGTTTCAAGTGTGCATGGGCAGTGTGATGCATTGTGGGTAAACTTTATGTATTGCCATGGGGCTTCAACTTTGACTCATTGCCCTCAATGCAAATGACATGCACTTCAAACCATGAATTAGTTCTAAATAGTATTTGCAAAATTTTTTTTCAGAACTTCTCAGTCATTAAGAATCACCCACTCCATTTTTCAGCCACATTGCCTATTTTCTTCCACTGTACCAGGAAACTAATCTTGTGATTTCATCACTATACTTCTTTAAATTCTACATGTATATCAGGCCTGTTCATTTAGATATTTTGCACAGGGATCAAAAAGAGAAATTTGACCCCTTCCTTCAAATCGGGCAAAAAAGAAGACTAGATGAGCTTATCTGTCTTCAAACTATCATCCGCGTGGTATGTGTACAAAATGTAGTCATGGTTTAGCTCCTTTATTACCTGATGTTCCACTTCTTGTAGCAATGACTCAAGCAGCTCTGTCTCCTGGGTTAGAGAGTTCTTTTGACCTGAAGAAAAGAAAAATTGCAACCATTAGCAATGTTGGGTTGAAAACTGTCACTTACCTAAACTAGGCCCACACACAAATTAACAAATTTACTATGACTGCAGTCTTCAGTTTCTATTGTCTGATTTTCCAATAGAACCTGGCAGAATAAATGTGCCTGAATCTGTAAATGTAAAAATAAGTAAGATAACAAGTAATTTCATGTCATCCATCAGTTTTCTCCGCCCATTTTGGTTTTCTGTTCTTAATGTTTCACTTAGTTAGTGTCATGTCTGTCCATTCTTTGATAATATCCTTCCATCTTTCCCCTTGCCAACAACTCTTTCCTCCTCCCTGAACGGTTCCTTGCATGCTAGTTTTGACTAGTCTCAATGAATGTGACACTTGGCCATATCACTTCAGTGTCAAATAACATTTCAATAACTCGTACTTTGAAAAAAACAATAAGACTTACCCATGAGTGTGATAAGTTTACTCTTAAGTTGTGCATCTAGCCTGGCTATCATCATTTCCACAGCGTTGCGGATCTCTCGAACTCTCTCGTCCTTCGCTTGTCGTACACTGTCCACATTTCTTTCCTGTTGATGGCAGAAAATAATGCTCTTGACAAATGTAGGTTTAGGACAAAATATCTGCAGAAAACAGCAAGAAGCTTTTAACCATGCCAGTCAATCTATTGGAAAGGAATGAAGTATTGATTTGAATGTACAGATTTGGAGGCACTGAGTTCAAATCCCTGACAGGTCGCAATGTTATGCCCTAGAGACAGGCAGTCAACACCAATTTCCACACTCTACTCAGGTGGAAATGAGTACCAAGTATTGGCTAGGGACAGCCCTCAGATTGGATGCTAATTTCAGGTACCATATTTGAGGACAATGACACCTCGAGCATGTGAAGAAGCCATTATACCATCATTAAGAGGGGGGTAATTCATGGTGCGAGTGAATCAAATAAACCTTTCTGGATATAAAACTTGAAGTCTACTCCAGTGCAAAACCTGTTGTGCTCTGCCATGAGGCAATTTACAGGGTATGCAATACAGTACAAACAAACTTCCATTCGAAAAGTCCAAACAATCCCTTACCACTTCCTGCACCAGACTGATGAGCTCCATCAGCCTCCTCCTCAGAGCTGCCACCTCCTCGTTGATGTTTCCTACGTGCTGGTCATACACCTCATCCAGGGGCTTGAACGTGTGGCCGCCATGCTGTAAGTAACAACACCAGTTTATCAACAGGACCCACAATAGAACACATCCAGGGGCTTGAACGTGTGGCCGCCATGCTGTAAGTAACAACACCAGCACATCAACAGTGGGGACAAGAACAGTACAAATGTACATCTAGGGGCTTGAACGTGTGGCCGCCATGCTGTAAATAACATCACCAGTATATCAACAGTGGGGCCAAGAACAGTAATGTACAGAAATGTACAAGTGCACCATACAATGAATCTTGGCAACTTCATGCTGGTCTTATTTTCAGGGTTTTCCCATTGACCTCTCCATTGTGCCTTCATAAACTAAAGTATTATATTCAAGTTTGAGGTCACATTGCTGTTGCAAAATGATGCAAGAAGTGCAAGCACAAGAAGTGTTGTGTCTTTGTTGAAAATCATTTGTGGACTTAAACCTTACTTGCAGGTATGCTTTGAATGTGACATGCTACATTTTCCCTATAGAAGACACTAAAAGTTATGGGATTGACGAGAACGAAACTTGGTTGTTCTTATAGCTGAAGGGATATCCTTCCTTCCCCCTTTACCTCAGGATCATTCCATGGAAAGATGCTAGACTGAAAGGTCTAAAGCCTCCAATTGAGACCCAAATAAACCAGGGTGTGCTCCCATAAAGCAAATAAAAAGGGTCTGTGTGTTTTTCACAGGAATTACCATATCGGTACAAACCGTGCCTCCCCAGAGAGCACACTGATGACAGATGCACTTCCTACAGGTCCAGCAGAACACACTCAGCTTCTCCTGATGGACTTCACACCTGTAACATACAAACACATCACGGTTAAGCCACGGCTGTGTTGTTAAGTGAATGAGTTGTTTAACTTGTATACCTCAGAATTGAACACAGTACTTCAAGTGTTCAAATACAATTCAACCTCTACAACTGGAAAAAAAATGGAGATTTACTTCTGGACATTTCGAGTGACATCCATCACTCTTCTTCAGCATCACTAGAACATGTTTTTATCCGGTTTATATAGAGACTGAATCGTATTTGAATATTGTTTGTAGATGTCTAACCTTCATAAAGTACTTCAAGTGCCTCTGAAATTTGACAAGGTAGGTGTCAAAACTAAGGAGACGTTTCAATTTTCTTGTCAAGATCTCAGCGTTATGTTCGAGCCCTAAGAGACTCCATTGAGATGAAAAAATAAACAGTATCCGTAGAAAGTCAGGCGGCAACAGTTGCTGACTTGAATTTGAAGGTTATAGGTTCTGGTCCCAATATTGTGCACTTGGGACAGGCACTTAATACCCATTTCGTCACTCAACTCAGGTTAAAATGAGTACATAGCTTCAAATAGGAACATCCTTTGGGTTGGGTGTGACATGAAGACAGAGGCCCCAAGCCTACCACATTTCTCAAAAAGAGTTATGGCTAAATCCCAATGTGAGTCGATCAAACCTTACAGCCTGTACCTAACTGTACCACACAAAACTGGTGTGTTATGCCTAAAAGCAGTTTACCACTTGTGTGAAACAAGCAAACAAAACGAAACTGACTTGTCCCTGTCGTCGTCGCTGTGCTTGGCGCCCATCCCACACATCTGTAGCGTGTCCAGCTGCTGGGTCACCTCTTCCGCCCACCGACAGTTCACCAACTCATGGAGCTGAAGAGATGCTCTGGGAACAACCAGACAGACTTTGTGAGTTTGAGGAGAAAATATTAAAGCTTGGAAAATTTTGATAGGAACTTTTGTGCTAGTCTGTGTAACGCAAACTCTGCTTTCCAGGGCCAATTGGCCCAGCTCCTCTCTTGGGTGCGGCAATGTAATACGGGCCAATTAAATCAGGCTACTTTTGTGCTCATTTTGTATAAAAACAAACTTTACACTTACTAATACAACCATACAGACTTGTGTGAGTTGGAGCAGAAAATATCAATGTTTGGAGGGAAAACTTTTGCATTAACTTGTACAAACATTGTACATGTACATAAGACATGTACAAACATTGAATCAAATATACACACATACTATCAACCTCTTTTGTAGTCCCAATTAAGAAAAAATACAAATTTGTTCGAAACCTAGCACCGTGGCTTGTGAAAAACAGTATTCTAAGAAGCAAAGAGTCACAGCATAATCGTTGTGATTACATTTTACAAACAACTGCAATTTGCAACTTATCATAATGTTTGTTGGGAGCTGTAATGAATGTTATCAGGCATTGTGGTGGCAAAAGCTTTTACTTTACATCAGCAAGTTGACAGAAACCATAACATGACCAACCTGCAGTGGGGGCACTGTGATCTCTGCTCTGTCAGCCATCGCTAAAAAGATTAAACACACATCATTATTCAACAAAACCCAGGGTTCTAGCCAGGATTTCATTTTAGCGTAGTGGGAATTTTGTGGAAGGGGTGTCTTGGCCCTTCCACTGTGAGACTTTGAAAATGTAGAGTTAAAAGTTGGCACTTTGTTAACATCACATGTAAATTGTAGGATTTTCCTGTCAGTTTTAAGGGTCATATCACCATTTTTCATTGTGCAGACATTGATAAGACATTGTTGAACAAGCAAATGATACCAAAACACCACTACACTAGTTAAAAATTAGCGTAGTGGCCCTTATTTTAGCGTAGTGGTCACAAATTTTAGCATAGGGGCCCACTACGCTAAAATGCACTGGCTAGAACCCTGAAAACCTGTTCTAACATGCCCATATTTTTGACTGTCTAACTCCAGTCTTTATCTATGGCACCCCCATAGAAGGGGAGCACTATCAAACATTCTACAACTTTGATAGCCTGCTCACCATGTCACATGTTCTATCTCAGTATCTGTGTAATGTGACGTTACAGAAGCAGTGGATAGCTCACTCCTTGATTACAATATCTAAAGGCAATTCAATCCCCACACTATAGCTGCATTAGATTCAGAGATTTACTTCCTGATGTTTAGAGTGACATCTATCACTCACTTCATCATCAATAGAATGGACCACCAGCCTCTGTAGTCAAAGTTACCTGTATCGTTAATATTGCTATTGTATATTGTATTATTACCAGGGCTAGCCCTTAATAATAGCCTCTGGCTAGTTGGGTAGCCCTGGCTGTATTTCTCTCTATACAGCCAAATAAATCAAATCAAACAATTCGAATTACTACAGAATTGTTTCAGCTGCTATCTTAATACACAGTCGATACTTCAGGTTCTTTTTCCCTTCCACTGTGAAATCCAGTCTGGCAACAATAACTGAATGTATGTAGTATACAGACTGACCCTGATACACATGAAGCAGCAGAGTTTTGAGCAGTGAGGACACAGGCGGGCATCACGCAGCTTCTCCATACAGATGAAACATCGGAACACCTCCGCAAGGCTCTGCAAAATGAAGATAGAATCAGAATCACAAATCAAAACTGAATGATCACAAACCAATACTGCTGTACTGTTTTTCTAGAAAAACAATTGCATGAGGGTACGAGGGAACATGGGGATGGTATGGATTTCCCCCTTCCATGGTCTGGGTATTCTTGAAAGGGAAACTGCTGTCAGTCAGGTCGCAGTTGAAGACTGTGGCCACATATGATCCAAGTTTTATGCTTGAAGGAGAATCTGCTCCCCTGGGTAAGGGGTGTATTGTTATATACTAGTAATATATGTAGAATGGGGATGCAATGCCCCTGTTTCCCATTTTCGAAAAAAAAACTTCATGAAATCAAAACATCATGAAATGGTATCAAGAGTTGTATGCACAACGGATTATGTTCTTTGCAGAATTTTAAGATGCATGTAAATATTTGTAAGCTCCAAAAGAGAATTCACAAATTTTGATGGACATGGTCTCTGGTAACCCTTTACTCAATTCACTTTAAAATTCTAAAACATTTCACTACCTTTTTAGTGGATTTTGGTAATGTACAATATGATTCATCACAGAACTGAAAACTGAACAATATGATTGTAAAGAAATTGATTATTCTGCTGCCCAAATGATTTCTTTTTACGTTGTATCAAAAGCTAAATACTTATGATTTACTTGACACGATCTAAAGGCCAAGTTATTTTTACTTTAATACTTCAGATCTGGCCGTTGGCTTGTAAACAACTAATCAAGCGTCTCTGACGCTTTTTAAATGACGTTAGAAGAATGTCAACAACTTGTCATTGTACAATTGTGTATTCAAACTATGTTAACATAATAGCAGGTGTCTGCAATTTGTTCATCAAAATCATTTAACAGAAATGTCGACGGTATGTTGAAACTAAATGACTTAGAATCTACACAAACTTTATATATTTTAATAATGTTGATAGATATTATTTAGAACCATCTGAGGTGCCGCCCCCCTCCCAACCTGGAACTGTTCTTACTAACGAAACGTGGCTGGCGTGATAAATAAAGTCACTGTAAGAAAATTGAAAATATTCATATATGAAAATTCGTGTTCCTTCGAAATAAAGGCCTTGAAGATATTGAAAATCCTACAATCGTTCTGTTTCTACCATATCAAACCGTCACAAAAAATTATATCCATCGATCTGTCAAATAAATTTGGCCCTAAAATTATCTAACTCGCCAAAGTACCAGGTCGCCCTAGGTTCTATACAGACTCATTCCTTAAATCAAAATTAAATGTCCTGCGTTTATATATTACTATTCATGCTACTCATGACTCTAGTCTAACTCTCTCTTCTCTGTTCAGTAGGTATTTTCAGCGCCGAGAAGCTCTGGGTGCGCTAGCGGGCCATGTTGTCATATCGCCCGCCGGATCCACCGTGAACGGCCGCTAGCTTTGGTCTCAAGCATGGCTGACTGCTAGTTTGCATTGATATAGATGTGCTGCTAGGTTTAGGGAAAGCTGTAGAAATCTTCATTGTTGAGGGTCACTCTAAATACATTTTATGGGCGACTGTGTAGTTTAGTTGTCAGGGCGAGTTGGATTTTAGAAAAATATCGAATCAGCGACACGGCGACCATTCAATCCAGAACCGCCAAGAAAACATGAAATATAGGGTCTCTAGAGCGCATTCCTGGCATGAGAAGTAGAAATGTGGGAACTAAAATTATTCACATACCTCCACGCTTCCCTCCTCCATTTCTCCGGTTCAAATTTGTCGCCTAAAAGCAGAGAATTTGAAACAAAACATCTGTTTTGGCCACAGCTTTCCTGACTGCTACGGTCCACTGGCTTCCAGTGGCAGGCTCAGCAGCTCGCCGCTGATTGGTCAGGACGGGGCACGTGATAAACTGGCGGAAGCATTCAAAGTTGTACTTCCGGGTTTGTAATATTGCATTCCTTTGAATTCTGTCTTCTGCCTCTTTGCTTGTTTCAGCCGCAAAAATCTCAAGGAAAAACCATTGCATTTCGCAGCAGCGACATTAAATCCCTGCAAATATAATGTCCTGTTTTACAGGATTGATTAATTGATTGAATGCAATATTTAAATTTCAGGTCTTGATCATCCTTTTGAAACCCCCAAAACTGATGCAAGTGTGCAAATGAAAAAAAAATGTTTGTCAAAACAAGTTTTCAATATTGTTTTAATTACTGCATATATTTACTCCTTCTTTAAGTTTTACAATATGGTCAAAAAATCTTATTGGGGGAGGAATTGGACGAAAACTGATGCCCATGCGAATGTCATCCACATAATCAACATTCCTGACTGTCCATCAGTTATCAGTTTGACCAATGAGAGATGATTGATGTCTGTCAAGTATTTGCATTTGTTTTCACTTAGGATCTAACGTTATAAATTGTTCAAAGGGAGATGGGTGGGCAGAATATGGGATTGGTCTATTTGAGGAGGAAGGGCCAAACCTGACCGTGGTGCTGACCTTGCCGTTGTGTCAACAAGGGACCTTCAGCAACGCTCCTGTATTCTTTTTACCTCCATCATAACGAAGGTATTATAATCAGTCTGTATGTTTGTTTGTATTGATGTGTATCTGCAGTTCTGCAATTGGGAACAGACTGAAGATGGGTCAAAGGGACCAGAAAGGTCCCAAAAAGTTGACAGAAAATGGATTTGGAATTGGCCCAAGTCTAGGGTTTTCCCCTGTGCATCTCAGCAATTCATTCATAACTTCAGTACTTAACACAGCTTGGAGATTATTAAAGATGGATCTAGGCAAGAAAAGCCTTTGGAGGTTAAGTGATAAATTTACTAAAATGTCTGATTTAAGAGAGAGCAAGACAAATTAAGAAAATGAACACTTGGTACATGTCCACGATATAATGTAATTACAACTACTACCCACTTAAAATGATTATGCATGATCTTTGGAATAACCAAAACTTATCAAACATCATTATAGTAATCTTCCATTGTGATTGGTCCAACAATTGACTGATATCTTAGACAATACCCAGTCAGGCATTAGCTCACACTTAACACAAAATAAACCATAACCTGACTCTACCACATATCAACACAAAGTACAGGTTACTTAACAATAGAATAGCATGCAAACATACTTGATTGTACATGGCTCAATAGACAAATTTGAACCTCACAAACTGCTTTCCTCAATGAGGGGATTTTGCTTGCAAAAGATTACTGTAAGTACTGTAATAGACACTGTTCTAACAACATTTGCCAATCCAGACCAGTACTTTCAACTCTTCTCCTCCCCATCCTTCCACTTATTCTGTTCAAATTGGCCAGCTCTGTCAGATTTTGATCATACTCCTCTTGATGTTGTTTTGTTACTATATTGAATCGGACCGGACAGTGAACTGCATCTGATATTAAAGCTGCAAATACCAAAGCAGCTTCTCCCCTACAATGTACTCAAATGACAGACAGCGAGCAAAATCTCCCTATGACAAAAACAGTTTGTGTGCACGTGGTTCAAATACATCTATTCTCAATGGACACAATTTGTTTACAAACACAGGGTCACCAGCATTAGGCACAAGGGTATTACATACCAAAATATCACTGCACATTTTCACTGATAGATTCTTCATCTTCCACTGCACTTAAAATCTCATTTGCAACTGCTCCAGAAGTATCTTTCGCTCCACAGATAAGTCTAATGTACAGACAGAGGTACACATACCATACAACCCTCCACCTAATAATCATCATACTCCACCTTTATGATACATGTAAGTCCAGGGAGAGGGTTGAGTCATAGTTACTATTCTATATGCATGCAGAATCTGGAAAATACCTTCTGAAAAATACCTTTTCTTTTCGCCTCCAAACTACCCATCAATGTTCTTCATCAGAGTATTTTACAAGAGATATGTTACTAAGTTCTTGCCATGTGCTACAACAAATAGACTTGAATACAATGAACACACAGATAATGATTGTTATGAATCTCCTTCATTCAGCTGAAATAAAAATACCATCAAGTCTCAGAGCTCTAAATACTTGCTGCATATGTACAGTACTTTGGGGCACCCAGACTTGGCGTTGCTTGCCTAATTGTTGACTGTGGGTGCACCTAGATATTTGTGTAGGGTTACAGGTACCTTTGTAGATGATACACAACATAAACATACTCTTATTGATTCTTAAACATTTAAGTGCCAATAAATTGATAAAACCTTTGTTGTATTGCTTGATGATATTAAAGATTATGAAGCTAGCAATACCACTTCAGCTGTAAGCCCTGATCAAGACATTGTTTTTTTTTCCCTGACAATTCCTTTTGGAGCTGCTTTCTTTAAGATCAACTCTAACCCTCAATCTTCTTATTAAATTTTCTCCTGACTAGTTATTTTTGAGCTGTTTTCTCTCCTCAACGTCCACGTCAGCGATGGCACACATGGCTCCCTTCAGCTGCAGCCAGCTGCAGAAGGCCTTAGCGATGGCGACAGGGAGGGACACGAAGAACAGGAGGTCAAACAGCCCCACCTCCAGGAATGGAAACACTGTAGGGGAATAAATGCACATCCAATAGTTATTATACCTGGAGGGAGTGTGTTGGGAGGGACTTGAAGGTGTGCGGTCTAACTGGGGTCGACCCACTGGACAGAGCCGCATGGAAGCGGAGTGTGAAGACTGGCCGACTGCTGCCTACCCCTGCGTCAGGGATCCCAGCAGCAGTATAATCTAACCATGGATATACATACATACATACATACATTATACAAATATCCCAACCTACAGGAATGGTAACATTATATGGTAACAAATCCACATTGTTTTGTAAGGAAGAAAGTGTCATGATTTGCCAATAAATTCATGGAAAACTTAAAGCCCTCTGAATACTGTTGAATGTAATCAATTATTGCAGCTACCAGGCAACTCTTTTTATTACTTGACTTCACCAAAATGCATTAATTTTAAGCATACACTCTTCACTTTTCTACTTTGTAAGAACACATTGACAGAATTTCTGAAACAGCCTTTACTACTGTAAATCTTCTACTGTTTGCAGTGCTTTTATTTTTGTAGTCACCTCTCCACAGAAACAACAAAAAAACTTTTTTTGCCTTGTATAATTTTGTGATAATAAGTTCATGTGGAAATAAATGAACGTGCATTATCAAACAGTGGGTAAATGGTAACATGGTTGATACTAGTAGATAGATGTGGATATCTCATGATGGCTGACTTGACTTACGGAATGGTCCCGGAGTGAAGTAGCACAGATATAGCATGGTGTAGCAAGTCTCATTGCCCATACACATGAAGAACAGCAAGGGCTGTGGGGTACAGTACAAAATTATGTCAATATTTCTATATCTATTTATTGTCATAGTTTATCCTCAAGTACAAGCATTCTTATCATGTATTGCATCAATCAGGTACATTCCATATCAATTTCAATGAGTTTCTATAAGATGAGTTGCCACCAAGCATCAGAAGTCCATAGGAGAAGTTTTATTTCTTGTTGTCATTCTGCGCACTGGCACTTCATGTACTATCACGTATAACACACCATCAACATTGATACAAAGAATCATATGGGAACAATTATGCTTATCGAGAGATGATGGTGATGTTGATATTAGCTGTTGCATCACCTGTGTGTACTATATATTTTCTTGTTAGAAAAAAAAAAGCTGTAGTATAATAAAGACTGACCCGTGAGGTATAATAGAGCTTGAGGATAGAGCTGCCATAGTCTACAGTCTTGTGGCTGGCAGACTTCAGCAGAGATGTACTACTGCAGGGAGACATCATCAAAGACACATTATATTCAGTAAAGTAGAATGCTGAGGTTTAACAATGCATTATGTATTGTGTGCTAATCAATCTGATTGGGATCACACTGCTGTCTTCTTGCTTCACAGATCGACAGTGATTTCAATGCTGTAGAAATGCTTATCTCACCAAATAAGTAATATGTACGTTCTAATTAATCTGAAGGTATAAGACATAAATGCACAATGAAACAGTAAATGTTGGGAAAGTATATTTGCACAAATTACATCTGCTTCCTCACTTCACTCAGGTGAAAAGAGCTTCAGTTAGTGACTTCCTCTTGCTTGTATTGCTTCGATGTAAAGGGATAGGCAGGTGACCGCAGGTCCCATGTTTTAATGCAGCCACACTTCTAGCATGTTAAAGAACCCACCATGCTTTAATATCAAAAAGAGTAGGGTTGCTTCCTGTAGTGAGGCATTGCCACACACTAGGACGCCCATTATCGAAATTGACCTTCGTTTTCCTCACCCTTACCCACCTGCAAAACATTGTCTGGACAAAGGATCCATCCATAGCTTAACAATACCGAAAGCATAACTTTCAAATAATTTAATAAACCAGAATCTGACCTGTAGAAGTGTATCCAGTGGCTGGTGATGTCCAGGGCTGTGCTGACCTGGAAGACGATGGCCCAGCGGGGGTACAGCATGCACAGCACCATCAGCAGCCCGCAGGTCCCCACACGGTCTGTCAACTGGTCCAGCATCGCACCAACACGACTGGCTACAGATGCACAATGTACATGTATAGTGCTAAAGTTAAAATGGTAGCCCATCGCCAACATTGATGCAGGAAGGTGCTGATGAGAGACTCAGAGGCACGATGCAACTCGATTCAAAGGGAGCTTTATTCACACACATGTGAAGTACAATCACGCCATGATGGAAGAGAGCGATCACGTGACCCTTAACACTGACGTCACTCAATAGTGACGTCACTACATAGTGGCGTGATTTATCTTCTTTTCCATTTCTTCTTCTTTCTGCCTTAAGATTCTGATTGAAACAGAATAAATCTGACAATATTGTCTATTTTTAGTAATAAATCTGCAGAGCGGACATGAACTATAATAGTATTATCCATGATTCCCCTGTTTAACAGAAATAGAAAATTTAGAACCGGTGAAGAGAAAGTAACATGACAATGTACGTGAAGGAGATCGTTGACTAATGAGGTAAGGTTTGTAGAATATGATGTAACAAATAACTTCAGGTTGTGAATACATTACGTCAGAATATTGGGACAGTTGAATGAGATAAAGTGTCACTGTTACCGGAGAATTACAGCGTCTAAATTAACGTAACATGGGTAAGAATATACAATAGTAATACTCAAAAAGGTTACTGATAAGATATGGATCAGAGTTCTGTTTGGCTAGTGAGTTGTCCCAGTTCAGCGTGGGGCGACGTGATCTCGGTGTTCAGCGCTCTTCGTAGCAGACGAAAAGTCAGTGTTCACTGGTTGAGATGTTCCTACAGGCAGCTACAGTTCCGTGGGTTGATGCTCCTCTTATTAGTAGATGACAGGTTACAGTTACGGGTAAAGTTCCGGTAGCAAAGTCCGTGGGCGGTCTCGGTCGAAGTCGGGTGAACCAGGAAAACATGGCGGATGTTGTTGTTGATGGACGCCGCAAACACTCGGTCGGGGGAACGGGAAAATAAGGGTTGCCGGATAAATAAGCCGCGGCTACTTCTGCAACTTCTATTGAAACCTCTGTGGGTCTACAGCGAAGCTCCCTGCAACTTCTATTGAAACCTCTGTGGGTCTACAGCGAAGCTGGTGCAGGGATTAGGTGTAGACGGCACGGCGTAAATTCCGACCGGGGTCTCCGCGAAGGAGGTGAAACGCCAGAACCCCTCCTACACAAGTGAGGACGTCCGCCATTGTTGTAGCTACATCCTTTTGGTTACGATTGGCCCGTTCCCTCTATTGCGACTCCTCCAGGCACAAAGTTCGGGTTTCGACATGGGTATCGTTTCCCAGCCGCTGCCACCACGCCAACATTGATGCAGGAAGGTGCTGATGAGAGACTCAGAGGCACGATGCAACTCGATTCAAAGGGAGCTTTATTCACACACATGTGAAGTACAATCACGCCATGATGGAAGAGAGCGATCACGTGACCCTTAACACTGACGTCACTCAATAGTGACGTCACTACATAGTGGCGCATAGACTTAGTTACTACAATATTGCTGTATGGAGGGTACCAGTAGGTTGTTATCCACTGTGTATAGGGCACAGATCCCTCTCCTTCCCAACTGAAAACTCAAGTCAGGTAGCCATTTTCATAACAGGGTTGAGGGATGAAAGTCAAGTGAAGTGAAGTGCCTTTCCCAATGACGACATAATATTCTAGCCTGAATGAAACCTGGTGACTTCAGTACTTCTAGATCTAGTGTCCAAGCCTACCCAGGCTAGTCCAAGCCACCATTCAATGCAACAAACGTGCCATAAAACCAACTCCTGTCTCTTGATCAGTTTAGAATTTGGAGAGGTCTAAGACAGAAATTTGTTGATGAAAGATATAAAGAGTACTCACATTGGTTGAGTGCGCGAGCAGCATACCCATCCACAGCATCCAGCATCCCACTGGTGATGTAGCATATCGAGCCGATAACAGGGTCATACGGCATATAATAGAAGGCCACCAATGCCAAGATGATGCGGCCATATCCTGGAGGGTGAACAAGAGATCAAAGCTCACATTACACATAAGATGCAAGCACAATTACCTCCCTGAAAAACAGAGGTATCGTCTTGTCTGTGCGTATGCATGTGTCTGTGTGTCTGTCCATCTCTGTCAACAATAACTCAAAAACCTCTGATGGGATTGTGAGGATATTTGATTATTTGGTAATTATGGGTATACTTGTTGGCAAGACGAAGGTCAAGCTTGCATTTCAAGAATTGATTAACAAACATGAGATACAAATTGAATTATCAGAGCCAAGAAAAATTGTTGTGTCATATCAAAAACATCCCAATGCATAAAAATATCATGCATAAAAATATATTTTATGTTTGCTCTTTCAGATAAGGTTGGGAGTCTCCAGGTCACCAAGACTGTGAGCATGTGGCAAAGTGCTAATTTGTGTGGAATAAACAGCCATTAATTCAATCCATTTCCAAATTGTCAATTACTAATTACACGTTAATTGGAGATTTGGAACCAGATTCAACAAGTCACCTTCAAAGGAAAATGGAGAAAATTGCTGATGATAGACTATGGTATAAGTAAGGCAAATGATAACTTCTACCACGACAACTAGCATATAATTTTTCAAAAAGTATTATAAACGGTATTCCCGGATGGTTCATATTCAAAGATTACTATGTAAGCGTTAGACAGAAAAGAAGCTTTCAGAATTGATAAACAGGCTAGAATCACCCACATCATGTCACATCAATGAATCTCCTTGATCACATAAATTTTGCTGCATCCATCACTTTCCGCATCTGCATCTTTGACAATGGCACTATGGCAGACAGTAAAATATTTGACTGCAAGAAAAATTTATCATGACCCATTTTCTTTTGTTCAACCTACCTATAAGATTAGGGACAAAAAGAAAGATGTTCTCCTTTGGCTGATCAGGCATGATGTTGGTACTGATGCTGGAGAGATGGAGGAGACAAGGAGGAGGAAGATGGAGAAGGAACCCCTGCACAGACAACTAGCTTCTGCTGCCTTCAGCCGGCCTCATCCACTGACATCACTTGTTGTTGCTCTCCTCCCACAACCTTTCACCTTTCGGGAGCACAGAAATATATCATATCGAACCCATATCAAAAACCACTGTCATTCACACGATAGATGTATATTTTTATGATAAAAAAGAGTATTTTTTTGCACTTTCAAAATTGTTGGTGAGAAAATTTGTGGTTTTCCTGCCCTCAGATTCCCCGTCATGCAGTGCGAGCGCATGCGCAGAAGCCAAATAACAAGAGTAACTATGGCGCTCCTGTCTTTGGAAAATGGACATGAATTCAGTGGGAAAAGGCCCTAAAGAAAGGCATATAGCGTTTATGTTAGCTGATGCACTTCGACAAGAAGATGCAGAGAAGTTCCTAGAAGTTTACGACACTGTTATTCCTCAGGAAATGCCCCTTGATGAGGTAAGGAAGCGGTGGGTTTCGCCGGCCCTCTACCGGCCGGAGCATCCACCTGACAGTGCAAAATTCTTGACATTGCGATCGTTACGGCACGCTTTCCGTCGTCGTTTTCCGTCGTTTGACACTAAAATTTCCTTCTTCTCTGTGATATTGTCTCAGATTTGCTCGCATACACTTAGTGGAAGGGATATAGGGTGAGAAAAGTGCGTTTTTCTGTGCGCAAAGACGCGCCACATGTGTGAGTGGGAGGTACGCTCTTCCATGGCGCTTTCTGACCAAAGTCGAACGATATCTCGTCATGATTCACCATCAAATCATGATGGGGCGGCGCGGGAAAAAAAGATACGGATATAAAGCCTCCACCTTTCGGTCAGGTCAAGTTGTTGGCGCTTGGAGGGTCAAGATTTCGAAGTGGAAGAGCACTCTGACGTGTCAGTTAGTGAAGGTTCCAGAAACGGTCGACACTTTGCATGATACACAGGTCACAACATGGCTCACTATAGACCTGTGAAGGCATATGTAAATTTTATATCGTCCGCAGTTGAGTGCACTCTGAGTCTTAACGTGCTAGTTGTGCCACCGCATATGATTATGATCTATTGATATTCCTCGTGCTTTGTTGGCAAATTATGATATTGATATGAGTCCTAATGATATTGTGTTTATTGTTGAGAGCATTTTCCTTTATTCGAAATTGGATTTTAGTGTTTATTGTTGTGTCAACATGTGGTTGATGAGCAGATGGTTTGGTTTGAGGTTTTCTACTGTGCTGGAAATAGAAATGTTGAATGTTCGGTAGATTATCTTTTTTGGAATTCAGCCTAGATTGATAATTTTAGATACAAATTGTCCTCAAAAACATGTATGGTTTTGAAATACAATTTGCCCTGTGGAACACGCCAGTTCTGTCAGTTCACTCTGTAGAGATTGAATTGTCTTTGAATATTGTTCACCTGGATGTCTAAAAATTATCTTTGTAAGCATACAGTTCTTTAAATTCTGAATTAGTGTAAGTGATATGTTTATAAGTTAGATTGACTTTATACTAAAGTTATAGCCGTCCTTCCACCGATATGTGTCAGAATTTTGTTTTACGTTATGTTACAAAGGGATGTTTTGTGTCAGTTAAAACAACATATTGCTACAAAGTACAATAAACATGCATGTTAATATAGTCTCATAAATGTGACAAAATGAATTTGTTAACATGCCACATTTGGCCGTAAATGGCTATACATGAAGCTTTCTAGGTACTCAAGCACAAGTCTGATACAGCAAGTTTGAATCTCTGGCCTTATCATTTTGATTTTGGCAAAAGAATTTATCTTGATCTGCTTGCAATGCCAATACTTCGACACCCACGCATGGATTCAAATATAGGTTCGGAGAGCACTATAACTAGTATAAGATCTGACATTACAAATGGGTCATTTATTTGTCTATCTCTGATTCAATTTACCACTGAATTGATTTTATAACAACCACATTGAAGCCTTCTCGGAAATTGCTCCTGTTTCAGGTGCATGTATACTAGTATGCTGCTTGAATAAAAGTTTTCTATTCCAGAAATATTTTTGAAAGCTTTGAAACCAGCTGACCACTCAGTTTATGACTGTCACAAAACTCAAACCTAAGTTTTTTTATCATGCGTCTGAAAACTTGATCTGTTAAAACTTGCTTAAAATTCACTTATTTTTGCTGCGACTTAATTTCGTGGTAGAAGGGGAAGGAGGTTTATGCATTCTTTTCATTTTGAGGTTGAAACAATTCTGTACACAATACTTCCACATTGGATAAACATATATGAAGTGTCATCAATTTACAGTGGAGATGTCACCATGAAAATAAAACCACTGCAAAAATTTATAGTAGTTAGTCATGAACACATGAACAGAAGTATTCAACAAGGATAGGCATACGTATGGACTCTGTGTGCTGCAAGTATGAAGACTTTAATTTCTGTATGCATATAGATAGTATGATTGCCTTAGGTTAGGGTGCCATGTGTTTGATGGAACATCCAGGTGCACACTTAGCATTGAAGTGCTGATAAAAAGTTATAAATTTTTGAAAGAGAGGGAGACTTTGTTTTCAGTGTCACTAATAAGAAAGTGTTTGTTTAGCTTAGTGTTACTAACTTTGAACCACTCTTTTGCTGTATGTGTGCTTGTTAAATGAACCATGATAAATTTGCCACAATTTATGGGGATGTAACATCTATATGTACATTCTTCATATACACGTACATGCACAGAGATTATAGAAATCTGTTGTGCCCCATTTGAATACCTTAGCTTGCTTTCAGGATGTTGTATATTGATATAGTACATAAATCTGTATTATGAGGGATTTATTTAGGTTGTCAACATCAAAAGGATGGATATTAATCATTTTTCTATCAACGAAAAGAATAAATGTTGAAAGATAAAACATCATTTAAAGGAGTTATCACTGTTTTTGTTTGTAAGTGCTTTGGGCAGAAGTGCATAGCTTAAATTAAGATGAAATATTGTAAGTCTTAATGATTGATACATGGTAAAAAATTGTAGTGAACAATCTTGTGTTAGCTCAGAAATGTTGTCTTTTATTAAAAGCTTAGAAATGTTTTCTTTTATTTGGTAAAAGACAATATTTCTGAGCTTACACGAGATTGTTCAGTCAATTCAATATAGATTAGGGTTCGATATTAATTTTTGGGAATTGGTGCACTCATGCACCTAACCTAAAAATCGAGATATACAAAAAACTTTTGACTCAGCATTTTATTTTTAAACAAAATTAAGTAGACTAGAATGTTACAATTATTCATTTATTGTTAGCAAAAACTAATTACAAATAGTACTTCCTAAAATTCTACAGCTAATTAACATCACAGTCTTAAACAAGTAATACGACAAAGGTTTCATTATTTCTGACACCAGAATGCCAAGAATATTATACAGTATAAAATGTAATAGTGCCTTTGTGTACATAACCCAATATACGCTGTACTAACATAGATATCTATTCTAGGTGCACTAGTGCACGCACCTTCCAAAATTAAGTACACAGCTCCAATTTTGGGTGCATAAAAGTGCATATGCATCCAGTATTTCAAGCCCTGAAAATCCGGGCAAATACAGACACTGCTGTGTGAGATTGATCTTGAAATTAAGAAAACACAGTGATTGATCTTAGAATTAAGAAGACACAATTACCTTGTTTCAATGAGACTTCTTTTTTTAAGTGTTTTTCCTGCATAACCCCATAACGTTGAGCATGCTTGTCTGATATAACTATAAGCAAGGCTTTAAATATTCTGTCTTTATACCCTGGCCCAGGCTTGCCCCCTGCCGGGCTGCTGTAGCTGCAAAGGTCATCTGACAGGCAAATTACTTTGCAGTGCCTCAATCGACGATTGCATCAGCAGAGCAACCCGTTGCTCTAAAGATCTGGATAGCCATTATTACCTGACGGCTCACTACAAGTTTGAATTCATAGTTGGTCGTTCTCAGGCCAGCAGAACTGTAAAACTGTTTCACTTTCAGTGTTGATTGGTGCACAGTGCAAATTTTTGTAGTTTTCGTGACAACTTCAGTCGCTCTAAAGATCTGAGCCCTGCACAAATAAACATAAAACAAAGCTTCAAATGAAACTTAAATACATCAAAGGTAAAAGTATTATACAACAAACCAAAGAAATACATACTAGTAATACAAGCAACTAAGTAAAGTACTGTAAATGTAAAAATGTTCGAGGTGGTTTTATGTTCGCATTTTTTGCGGTGACCACTTTACCGCGAACTTAAAACCACCACGAACATTTTTTCATTATAGTATGAGACTGCAGTCTATGGTACTACAGCGAACTTAAAGTCACTTTGAACACTCCATTTTTCCAACTACCTTGAAAGTAAATCCCTGCAAACTTGAATACATTTCCAGTAAATAAGGTAGAAAATGGTTTTAGTGTTGCATGGTGTTCATTTACAAATTTGGCGTAACTTTTGCAGTTTTCATGGAGACTTCTCCACCTTGAATTCAAGAAATGTGACATTGAATATGCGTTTCCATTGTATGACTCACTATTCCACTACAACAAATGAAAAGAACGAAGTGCGAAAAGACATCTGGTGCATGTAACAGGGTATAGTTGATGATGAACATCTTGTTTTTTTTTGCAATTTTCGTGGCAACTTCTCATCTTGAATTCACGACACATTGAATATGTGTTTCCATTGTATGACTCACTATTCTACTACAACAACTGCAAAAGAACAGTACAAAAAAGACATCTGGTGCATGTAACAGGGTATAGTTGATGATGAACATCTCAGGGGGTAGACTGGGTTCCTTGATTTGTTGCCTGGAACTGATGAATGGCTGCTGGAAGATCTCAAACAGAATTGAGTTCAAGTGCCTTAAGTAGAGTTTGTCAAGTCCCTGTATATCTAATACCATTAAAACTATACATCACAATCCACATACATGTACTGTAGCTGGATATAATGAGTCGAGACTAAAAACATATCAAGATCTTCAAACGTTCAAACATGAAAGAAAAAATAATTTTGTCATGTCATGTGGTATCTACATATATCTATATATATACCTTTCAAGTTGTATTTGTATAACTTTCTGCAGAACTTTTTTCTATTGATATGTGTTTATATTTCCTGTAAGTGATGCAAGGCAGGAACATGTGTTATAGTCAGACAGTTGAAAAGGCTATTTTCTTAAGGATTTTAAGAATAAAGATATTGATGCAGTCTACGGAAAAGCACAGACATATATTGTCACAATGTATGTAATTGCATGCACAGACTTAACTACATCTGTATGTACCTACACTAGTATAATGGTGCTATGATGCATTGAAATGAAGCTTGAACAGATCTGTCCTGTATTTGATTTTTCACCTCGTTCCTCTCACAATTATAAGGAGTGACTCTTGTTCTCTGTTTTTTCTCCTGTTTTCCCTCCCAGCTTTCCTGGTGTGGTGTTTGCAGTGTTGAGTTTGGCGGGGGTGTGGGTGCACATCTTTACATGCCACCGTTCTGTCTTCACTAGGTAGATCACATCAAGGAACGTGCTCGAGAGTTGTCCGAACTCCCCGAGGAATACTTTCAGCAGGAATTCAGGCTTGTCAAACAATCCCTGTCCTCCTCATCGTCGGTCGATCAGCCTGGCGCTGGTCCGTGTGAGGACGACGGTCCGTCGGTTGACCTTCCTGAGGAATATTATCAACGCAAGCGTCGCCTACAAAAACGTGCGAGCCCGGGTTGTAGCTCAGCGTCCACGGCAAGTAACAATACGGATAACCAGGGCCAGAGGGGCACAGGGACTTGTGGGCAAGCCCTGAAGCATGCAAAGATCGGCGTCCTAGAACAGATAGCAAAGACAACATCAGCACTTGCAGCTCTTCAGTCAGCTACCACAGAGTTAACGGTGATTCAAGAAGGCGGGTGTGGCGCCGACGGCCAAGACAAGGAAGAAAAAGAGTTGTCCGCCACCTCTAAATACCCTGTATCCACCCGTGCTACGCTTCCATCCCTTTCGCAGCTGTACAAAACGGCGGAGAAACTGAAAGCTTCAAGCGAGCAGCTAAGGAAAATGTGGGAAAACAGGGAAAGCGAGAAGCCCCCGTTCGGATACCCTCCGGATGCTACCAGTATTACGAATTCTGCAATGGCTCTATTGAATAAAGGAGAGACTAAAGAAGGAGATAGTTCACTTGATGCAATCCCTACTACGGGGCTGGAACGCCGAGGTTCCCTGGACAGTGGAAAAGATGATGACAGGCAGTATGAGTCTAGTGGCAGCAGAAGAAGTAGTGTTTCGCAAGGCGGTCGCAAAAAGAAGAAAAAGAAGAAGAAGGCTAATAAAAGTGAGTCCCCTCGTGTGGCAGCTAGATCTCAGGAACATTATGTACTGTCCAACTTCACAAGTTCATGGTCATTATAAGAACGTCCTTTTAACCTTTCACCTTTGCATTCTGTCATAAGATTTATTATGCTCTTTTAGTAGTCTTCTACATTGGTCTTTGATACTAGTAGTAATACATCTTCAACATTTTTCAAACTGACATAATTTTCTTGGCATAGCAAGCCTAGAATTGCTGGCATTTTGTTACTTTGAAATAAATAGTACCCTGAACAGTTTATTGGTATCTTATCCATGTAACATCAAATTTTTAGACATTGTGACTGTGAGTGTGTGTGAATGTGACTTTCTTTGGTTCCTGGTTGCAAACTTAACATCTGTCCTTTATCATGTATTTTTCTTTAAATAAATTAGATTATTTTATGAAATTGTTTACATGTGTATTGCATAGAGTGTGTTACTATCATAATTTACACTTACATATGCAGACCTTTTGAACCTATTTACTAATTTTAGTAATTGATATTATAGCTTATGATATTTTGTACAAGATAAGTTTGCAAAGTACAATTTCAAGTAGATCAGATAGAAAGTGCCAGGGAAAGGCTAATCTCTGAAGAGAGACCAATCTGGTCTATAGGTCTATTGAATGAATGACATAGTCAATTAGGCATCAGTAAGATGACGGCTGAGACATGATTTACCATTGTCTTCCTTTTTATTCCAAAGTCTTCATCATAATGACAAGAAAGTGGTACCCCACTTGATTTTATAGCCTCTACTCTAGTTAGGGCAGGGGCCCTGAGCAGTTTGGGCAGGGCACTGTAGGAAATAGCCAATCAGCTAACATGAAATGAATGAATAACAACTAACAGTTGAACCAACTGTATGTATTTCAGAATCTGCTGTTCTAACAGTTTACTTCTGTATTCCTCCAGGTGGAAAGCAACAGTCTGTGGGTGCCTTAAAGTCTGCCTCATCAGAATGTTCTATAGACAGTGACAGTGGGACCATAAACAGTCAAGATGGGGCTAGCTCCAACTCAATCGACAGTGGTAAGAGTAACGCTTCTAATCCCGAAAAGAAGGAGACAGATCCCGTTGTTATAGAAAAAGCACAAAATCCAGAAAACACTTCAGAAAAATTAACTCTTACCAGTAACGGACTATCGAAGGACATGGTCAAGGGGAATGCCGCGAGAATCGGAAGCGAGCTCATGAGTGCACAGCAGCAAAATTCTACAGATATTCCTCTCAATCCGGGAACTATGCAAGATGGCACCAAGTCTGTAGGACAGTCCGCATCGAGTCCTTGGGGAGGGGGAATGACCTACGCTAGCAAACTAAAAGCAGGGCTTGAGAAATTTCGAGACGGGGATCCCGGCTTGAACAACAAAGACTCCATGGACGGAGAGGGGAGTGGGAACATAGTCTTGCCAGAGGGAAGCGTTGGAGATGCGATAGTGCCAAACGGATTACCGGTGGTTGAAATATGTCCGAAGGAAGAGGAGACTGTGGCGAACCTGCCCCAGGACGTTGGGGGGACACACGATAATGCCAAAAGCCAGGAGGGAGAGGGGTACCCCCATCCAAGTGCTGCCAATATGGAGAAGAACGTTACACAGAACAAAGGGACAGGAAAGGTCGATCCTGCAGAAGGCAAGGGTCCTGCGATGGCTGGGCCCCCCGAAGCCTATGCAAGGAAGGTGTGCACTCGCGCCACTCCCCTCGGAGCGGTGTCGTGCTCGGAGGAGTGCAAGACTCAAGGGAAGGAGGAGACGTCCCTCCAGGCCATCCTTCTCAACTTTGAAAACAGTCCATTTCAGTTCCTCTCGCCGTCGGAGGTGTTCGACGGGCCCAACGTTAACGCGGACAGTGCAATTCGAGGTAGTAATCAATCGGGGCAGAACATGCCAGCCGGAGGCCAGGGGGACGGGGGCAAGCTTCACGTCCGGGTGAGCAGGGATTTCTCCCTCACTCCCCCGGAGGTGCCCCAGTACGAGTTTGGACTTGGGAATACCGTCTTGCCAGGTAGTATAGGTGTAGTGATGATGGACAATGCTGCTGTAAGAAACGTAGACATGACCAAAGGGAACTGTTCACACAAAGAGGACCCTGGGGTGCACGTGGAGAGGCCCCCCGTCGTTCCCTCTGTACCGGAGGAAATAACGTACAACTTTCAGGAGGCTGCCAACTACTTGTACAGAGGTAAGGGAAGCACTGATCGATGGTTTAGAATAGTGGGTAAATGATCACTTTAGTGCACTTAAATTGGAGCTGTACACCTAACTTTTCCCTGGGTCCATTTTGTGTAGGGTTTCTGTAACTTACATAGCACATTCAAGCTCTGAAGAAAAGCAATAAGGCTTGCAACTAAGGTTTTGCAGATATCTACTTAATTTTATGTTTTGCTCCCAAATTTCTTTGTGCACCTACATTTTCAGCTTAAAGGCACCAGTGCAAATAAGAAAATTAAGTCCTGTCGAATATTCTGAAATTTACATAGCCTTGCAGATATATTGATATGCATGTGCTAACTATTTCTGTTTTGTTTTCTAGAATGGGAACAAACCTTTAAGCAGTGTCAAGAAGGTACGTAACATTTTTATCAATACTTAATCCATTTTGTATGGCCTATAGCATAAAATCCTTGTTAAATCAGGACAGCTGCTGACGTTTTGTGTTTTGAAAAGACAGTAGGGATACATTGTTTGCATTTTTTGGTACAGCAATGTATGCATGTAGTAAGCTAATTTTGAATCTAAATAAAGTCAAGTCAATAGGCTATACGTAGGGCTGTGTATCTACACCTTGGACCTGTACATGTACCTGTTTGGGCATACAACCTCAGCTGTACAATTCATGAAAATATGTTTATTTGACAAATCCATTTTACTTCCTTGTTTTCCCAGATCCAACAAAAGTGCAGTACTACAAGAGTGGGCTTTCAGCGTAGCTATGGTAACAGAGAGGAGATGGACTGCGCTTCTAAATTGCCATTCAAAAAAAGCATTGCAATCTCCTTCAGAAGAAATACAGGGAACGAGTGTTACATTGTTTCTGGGTGACTGCATTAAAGTCGCGTTTGCAGTCAGCAATACCACAGCTGAATGTGGTCACTCATAGATTCCCAAAACAGCTGACTTCATTTACTAAACGCTAAGAACAACGAATCAGGAATGTTCCCAGCTCTTTTCCATCAAAGACAGAGGTGGGGTTTTTAGCCCAATCAAGCCGGCCACAGTAGATAGTTCAGTATTGTTAGCTAATCGCAGTTGACAAACGGCCATCCATGCAACCGACCATGAAAAAGACTGGAAGGGAAATCTTTAGACAACACTACATTTACATGTACCATATACATGAGCCTGCAAGTACAAGAGGTTCGACAGCTTCAGAAGTGAAATTTGGAGAAGAAAAGCGGACAATTGACTTGCAAGCAACTTTGATCCAGTATAACCATTTTATGACAAGTTACTGCAGAGTTTAAGTGGCTATGGAGAGGACAATGGATTTAATTATCGTTCATCGCTTGGGATGGTGTACCAGTCACTACAATCTTTCTTGGTTTTCGCTCTATTGAAAGGGAGGAATCAGCCAATTTGAAGGGAATTTCTGTGGTGTCATTGGCGTTCTCTCAGCTATGTGAAACAAAGGTTCTGCCATGCAATGTAAGGGGCAGAAAGTCAGTGCTTTCATGTGCAAACGAACTACCATGTAAGTTTTAACTACCGATTTTGCAGTACTAGTCATAACAGATAGAGGGAGCTTTTGTACTCATAACGCTATACAGAAGTACTGTTGTGTGAGTTGATGTCTTGTACAGGTAGCTTTGAGCATCATTTCAATCTGGACGCAGTTTGAACATCACAAACCAAAGTTGGGCTTGTACCCATAATGTACATTGTAAGTAAATAGTATTCAGCTAAAGCTGTCTTAGCAGAAGGTTAAGTTTTGTATCTAAATCTCTGGAAAAAAAAGAACAAAAATGTGCTGTTTAACAGTGGTAGGAATGATATGTTTCAAACATGACAAATATCTAAAGTTTTATGCAGCTTTAAGAAGAATTTTTGTAAGTAACTGTAAATAATTGTTCAAAGGTTAGGAAAATTGTTGACTGTTTTGAGCCCTGTAATATTTCATAACTCAAGAAACTCCAACAAAATACAAGTAAGGAGGCATGTGTCTAGATAACTGAATACAGACATGCTGACTGAGCCATAGTGTAAAAAAGGATGGTATGCATTTCACCTGAAATCCATTTCTCTTTGCAATTTTGGAGTAATTGAGCACACAGTAGAATGTACCATTCTTGGTACGATCCACAGTCAACACTTCCATCCATTGTTTGTGTAAGGTGAGGTCAACTAGCTAAGATTAGTATGTAATTTGTCATCATTCTTTTGCGGTAATTATTGTAGGTATGGAAAGTATACTTTTGTCAAGGGTTCATTTCAATGGTTGAAGAAAGAAAAAAAAGGAATACTGGTGCCATGTGAGAAATCAACTGTTTACCTCTTATTATCAACCTTGTCTCTCCTATGCTCTCACTCTTGCACCAACGTTTAATTGATCAGAATTTTTGTCAGTAAGATTAAGGTTTCAAAAAACGAAAACTTTTTACCCATGGTAATTTGCAGTAGATTGATCCATAGCCCTGCCCACTTCCAACAAAACGTCATTGAAAAGTAGAAATTCAAAATGAAAACTTAAAAGTGCAAAGATTTGAGGGACACACAGTCACTCTCACATTGGGTCAAAATTGGTCTATTGCTGGTAAACTAATGCCATAAGATGAGGCAATTTGTAATTCCGCTCAGTTTACGTCGCGCTGTTGGCAGTTTCAGTTCGGGAAATTTTGTCTCTCCCCTTCAAAACAGTTCCCCACTTGTACGTTTTAAACTTGGGCTAATGGGCTTTTGAGAAAGTGTAATGAAAGATGAAAGTGTTTTTCCACATATAATTGTCAGTAGTGCAGGAAAAGTCCTTTCAGATGTCTGCTGTAAAATTGTCTATGAAAGATAGCCGGGTGAAAATATAAAAGTTAAAATATACATCTGATTTGCAGGATTTTTTTGCTGCATGGCTAAAGGGGCTAAAAATCTGATGGACTTGTTTTACTGAGCTTAAAATGCAACTAGCACACTTTTATAGACAGTACTACTCAAATAGCTCCTCTTGTATATAAAGAAGGCCAACATGCGTTCCACATAGCACAGCAGGCTCATAGAGTAGGTTGAAATACCACTGAAAAATGTTTGTCAATGGAAATAAGACAATTACAGGAGTAAGGGGAGGGATAGAAGCTTGAATCTAAATGTTCACCATCTTTCTGAAGTGCTTGGCAAAGCACTTACAATAGTTAGTCCCTGCGTCTTTCAGATACATTGAGGTCAAAGTCAGGTGCGACTTGGAGAGTCAAATGTGATAATGTACGTTGGGCTCACGTTGAAAGTTGTCTTGAAACTATGTATCATAAGTTACTTCAGATCTTAGGCCAAGGTTTTAAAAAAATGTGTTTCCAGTAACCAAACTGACCCTAGCAAAAACCTTCCATCCCAAGCCTTTGGGTCAAGGGACAAACTGATTGAGGAAAACAGAATTCAAATCAAATTAGACTTCTTGTATTTCACGCTCTGTTAACAGATTGAGACTTTCTCTTTGAACAGATGGCATGTAATAAACATACTTTTTTCAGTTTATTAATATACTTGTGATACTTGTACCTGTAGAATTGCAATTAGATGTTGAAAATACCATTGTTGTTGATGCATTTCAGTTTGGCAGTAATTTAACCAAAAGAAGCCCCTACCTACCTACCAACCCTAAATGTTTCTGGGCTTTAGTCAGAAATACAATATGAATTTTCCTAGACCTTACCAAAAGACTTTGCTTGTTGTCAACCCATTTGAACTACGTGTTACGTTACCAAGGTTCATCTCCCACCCCCTTATGTAATGTTAATGCTGCTTGCATATATGACCAATATGGTCAATATTATAAATAGTTATGAAAGAATATTTCTATTTCCAATATAATGTTGATACCACCAAATAATTACTGTGGCAATTGCTGATATTAATGAGATTAGAGTATAAATAACCATAATTTGCTTTGGATACACATTATCTCAGTAAGACTTTGTTTCTAAGAAACTAAGTATATATACCTTATCTGTTAATGGGGTATTAGTGCTGAACGTTTTCTTGTCAATAAGATACATTGTTGATCAAATTTGACTTTATATAAGTTAAGCTTGTAACTGAACTATGGAAAAAGCCAAGACTTTCAGCTTGTTGTTGCAAGGAAAGGAAAAAAATTAAGATACCTTACGTGTTACGTTTGTGTACATATTTAAGGATGTTATTTCAAGCGGTGCAATACATGATTATTATATATTGTTGTCTCCCAGTATGTAGAAGTATTCCCCATGTCTATATGAGAATTATGTTGTGCCTGTTTATTATTCAGCATGTTATATATTCTGTGGCTGGAATCTGTGGTATAGACAATGTAGTTAGTAACTGAGGGTACATTGAGGCAAGGGCTGTCTCCAGCGTTAAATTTTTTTTTCCGTTTCAATCATCCCAAATTGTTTATTTTCGTTGTAGATTTCGAAAATACATTTTTGTCACTTTCGTGTCATGAAGTTGAGTTTATTTGGGATGGAGGAGGTTAAATTTCTGTCTTGACAAGCAAATTTCTATCCTGGGATGGATGGAGGGATGGGTCATGGAGACAGCCCTGACTGAACCTATGATACAGTTTGTTGTCAGAATCCTGTATTCAAGTGTTCTATATAACAACCCATCAACTCTTCTACCACAGGACTTAGTGTTTCATAAACTACATGGATTGGGTGGATCATAATATTGTGTCAAAGCAACAGGCAGTCCTGATTGGATTTTGTATTCAATACTGTGTGTATATAAGGGAAAAGAATGTGGATTGAAAACTTTGTTCATTTGAAATGCTTTACTATTGTGAAAGTGTTTTCTGGTCCTAGAGTATTTTGATTCCCTACTTATAATTGTAGACTCTGTGAGGGTGATCTTGGTTGTTCAGCGGTGATGTGAAGGAGACAGTGCAAAACAAAACTGTTGTTGAACTCATTTTAGAATCGGGCCTTAAACACATGCTCAAAATGTTGATTTTATTCACTTTTTCACAGAAAAAAATACCCCCCAAATAATCTTGAAGACGTACACATGAAAAAGTCTAGATCTTTCCAACTCAGAAAATGAGGTAATAATTCAACCATCACTTCACTCTAGATATTAAACACTGCTGAAACATTGTTTATGATACACTGCTCTTGTCATTTGTTGTGTACCAGCTAATAGTACTTCCTACTACATTGTATATGTACCAAACTGATAGGAAATTATGTCCCTTTGTCACCAGATTACAACCATGTTCATCATGCATTTAACAGTCATGTACATCTAGAAATGTTGTAGAACTCTTCTTACCAATACATAAGAAGCATTGCTGTAAAAAAATCCAATGAAATGAGAGAGGGGTGACTATCAGTCAATACAACATGGCATTTTTTTTCATTATGCATGTAGCTACGAACCCTCTTACTGACTTTAAGATATTTTTAGTGAATTGCTGCATCACACATTGCTATTGTAAGGCTGGGCTGTAGCTTTTACACCATTGTTACCAGAACATGTAGTATGGTAGAGGTAAACGAGTAGCATGGCAAGCTTACTGATGATTTTGCTGCTGCGGGCCATGGTTTTTCTGCAAGCCCCATGCAAAGATGGATCTTAGGGTGATCCCAAAAGACTTCTTTCTTTCTTTTTGGTAATTTTATTTGTGTTGGCTATATGATTAAAATTTTGTAAGGAGCAGATATCTTTCTTCTGTTATTTTTTTTTTCGATCCGTTGGCAGGGTATTTTTGTGTAACTTTTTAAAGAATGTAGGCCGTACATTTCCCAACCCTAAAGGTGCATGCCATTGTCTTTTGTTTTCACAGCATATGTTGTTGAAGTAAAGATTGTCATTTAGATGTCGATTCTCAAACTGTTTTTTTGTTCATACAACTTGTAGCTTTCGCATGTTTTCTACAGCGCATCAATGACAAATGATATGTTTTATATAAAATGTAAACTTTTGTTACCAAAATCGGAATTCTGTTCGGTGTTTTTCCGAGCTCATGTCACCTGAGCCATTAATGTAGGAACTGAGTGGAGGATGTATGTTGTCTTCACTATTCTGTTTCATGTATGGTTGCTATAAGAACTAGTTATTGACATTATTGTAGAAGGGGTTAATTATTTTTTCCAAAAATGCAAACGTTTTTCACATTTCACTTATTTTCAGTGATCACAATTTGCACCACAAGCCATGGGAAACACAGCTTAAACCAATAGAAAACAATAATGGTTTCACTTGAGCAGTTCTATGGCCTTTACTGGTCACCCTGCATGTGTATTTTCCATCTAGTTACCGGTTTAAGCTATGTGTTTGAATACATGTGAAAAATCCAAACTTTTGTCAACAACAGTCAAGTTTTTGTTACCTTGTATGCTTGTATACATAACAAGTTTCAATACATGTGAAACATCCAAACCTTTGTCAGCACAGTCAAGTTTTGTTACCTTGTAAGTTTGTATACCTGACAAGTACAAGTAGGTGTATTGTAATGGCAGACATCACATTGAATGTATGTTACCATGGGCTTGACGCTGTACAAAGATGTGAGCTCCTGTGTGAAATGTATGTAAATAGACACACTCGTTTCTCATGTTGTATGTACCTGTACCTACCCACTCGTCCATGCACTTTGGAAGCCTTTTGTTGCTCAATGCAATAAAGATAGTTTTGCAACAGCACAGTCTGGTGAGGTTTGTTGGTTTGTATTGCATACCCAGTAAACTACCTTTATTTAATAGGTATATCACACTGATGATGATGATGGCTGTTTCTTCGTATCCGAAGATCAATGGTAGGCAGACAAAGTTGGTTAGGCGACCAGTCTGCCTGGCCTGCACGGGACTTTTTTAATGTGAAGGAGGGGTGCGCACTCCCTTCTCCACCCTCTCGTCTACTGGCGCACTAAGTCCTACAGGGACAGAACTGTTTGCCATGTAAGACGGCCCCAGCAGATGCTGGTTTATTATTTAGAGTTTCCGTCTCCTAGGAGGACCTCCGACCAAGGATGCAAGGGGTTCCTCCTACCCCTGACTCGTGTCATGGCGGGTGCGTCATGCCCGAACATGTCACACTAGGTTTGTGCTGAAGAGAACAAGCTACATATCCTGACAGATTCATTTGATCCACTCACACTGGGAAGGACCAGAAAAGACCTCTTTTCGATAAGTGTGGTGGGTGCTTTAATATGTGGGAAGTTTTGAAATATCCCGGATGGACACAACAGGAAATAGAACATGATAATATACTCTATTTTGATGACCATCACACACCATCTGGAATGCCTGGAACATAAACATTGATGCCGATTTTCGTTACCATCTCAGCACTCTCCAGTGAACTAAAACTTGATCGAAATCACTTTCCTTTTTTTCCAAAAGAGATAGTACTGCCCACCCTCTCTTTAACTTTTCTATAGAAAGCTGCAGTTCTGACTAAACACGACAGGTGTCTCACATAAACTACCGTCGACATTGCAGTGGAAATCGTTGGCAGCTCTGTTCACCCGTGAATGGACGAAGGGAAGGTCCTATTGTGTGCGTGTGTGTGTGTGTGGTGTTCAGTACCAAGGACAGGTCTGTTTGCTTTTGTAGATGGTGTTCAGCACCAAGGACAGGTCTAGTTGCTTCAATGGATGTGGACTGTGTTCATCACTAATCAATGTCAATGTCATTCAACACCAATCAATGTCAGCCCCTTGCTCGACTGTATGTGGGTAATATTCAACGCCAAGGACAGATATGTTTGCCTGTGTGGATGGTCTTCAGCACCAAGAACAGGTCTGTTTGCTTGTATATGTGTAAATGTATGGTGTTCAACACCAAGGACAAGTCTGTTTGCTTGTGTGTGGATGGTGTTCAGCACCAAGGACAGGTCTGTTTGCTTGTATATGTGTAAATGTATGGTGTTCAACACCAAGGACAAGTCTGTTTGCTTGTATGTGGATGGTGTTCAGCACCAAGGACAGGTCTGTTTGCTTGTGTATGTGGATGGTGTTCAGCACCAAGGACAGGTCTGTTTGCTTGTGTATGTGGATGGTGTTCAGCACAATGATACGGTCTATTTGCTGGTGTGTGGATGGAGTTCAGTACCAAGGACAGATCTTTCTGTTTGGGTGTATGTGGGTGGTGTTAAGCACCTAGGACATTTTAGTGTGCGTGTTACTCAGGACCAAGCTAATTGTTTAGCGTAAGTATGATATTCAACGCATTGTAAAAAAACTTGCTATATAACTCTCACAACTGCGGGATATCAAAAACCTACCAAGTTTTTAGCTGTCTTTGATCACAACAAATTGCTCACCTCGAATTTTCGGTCACACATCCGTCGACCTTCGTCGGGAGTGGTGATTCGATTACTCTGAGCACGTGATCTAGCGACACGTGACTCGAGTAAGGAATCGTAGATGCCTGGCAAGCGGCATCGGCCCCCGTCTCTGTTAAATGTCGGCTGGTGTGCTCTTGTGTAGATGGCTTCCTTTACCCCCCCCCCCCCCACGAAGTAATCAGGTTCAGTGTCTAATATTTGTGCTTTGTCCGGAGTGGTGAAATGTCCCGGTGATTCAATATGAATGTGCTGCGACACCTCCGACGAGACCGAGCTCGGTTTCCTCTGTCTTTAACAGCTAAAAAGCTTCAATATGGAATACACCAACACAGATGAGCTTAAAATTATGCTAACCTACCATTCCGAACGAAACGTAACAACCGCCCCAATTGCAGCACTCAGTTTCACAGCATGGGACGATTAGATACTCTCTGGCGTCGAAAAGCACTTTACACACTTTGATTTTTAATTGTCGACGCCAACTTTTCTAGAAGACTGATGATGATATGATATGAGACGGACGTCAGGAAATAAACACGTCAGATGGGGAAATATTACCCTTCCTGTGGAAAGACTCTTCCGGACAATTATTCAGCCTAGTTTTGCCGAATTCTACTCTCCGTATCCCCGTAGGAAGGCCTGGTGGAGGCAAATGTTTTATATATAGCTCTCCATTACATAATGGAAACGCACAAGAAACAGAACTATGTCTCCAACCCTACGCCCCTCTAAACGTAAACAACATCTACGTCATCAATTGAGGTCGACCTTCCTCATCGCAAAGTTTTATCAGTTTTCAAAATCTTTCATGTAACGTTACAGTTAATCCGGGTAGACTTTTACGTGGGTGTTTGAAATGGCAGTAGATGGAAATTAGCAGCGTTAAGACAGCCGGTGACAGTTTTACCGAACAGATTACCGTACCAAATAGGGGTGGGTACCGGTACAGAAGATTTAGGTCCAGGTCCGGCTCAGGTCCGGAGGATCAGGTCCAGGTCCGGACCTGAACTTGGACCTGATTCAGTATGTGAAAACTTGTGAATGGACAATAGTCAATACTCAAAACAATGGTTACTCAAATCAATGGTCCATTTCGCTACAAAGAAATCTGCTTTGTGTAGTATTCGACTCCCACATTGGTCCAACATCCGGTCCATCGGATTTTTGCCTTGCCGCGCCAACTCTTTCCTTGCCGAGTTTCATAGCTTAGTTAGACAATGGTACATTCCAGGCGAGTATTAAAACTCTCTTCTAGACGCATGTTACTGTATGTGGTCCAGCGTAATAAATCGACGCTTTAACTCACCATGTTTATATAAAGATATATCACAAATTGCATCAGAAGGAACTTATTTTGTAATGAAAAATAATGCATATTCATTGTGGGTCAAAAAGTTTTACAAAACCTGTTTAATGTGCCAATAATTCATCTGACATAAATTATGATAATGAGGTAAATTTCCAATATCTCCTAGTACACTCGGGGATTTTTGCTGCATTTCCTACTGAAGTTGCTAGGTGTCGCTCTCAGTAGTTCAGTCATAAAATACGCGGCAAGGCACAGCTTTTCTTAAAAGATTTCTTGTTTCAGGTCTTTTCAGGTTTTTCTGGACCGGTCCACCCAAGCACCAAATATGTAAGATATTTGTTTGCTGGAACATACTACTGTCACCATGCATAGTTACTGATAAAGTAGCAGACACCTTGTGCTGTTCGATTACACGATGTGGAAAGAGGCAGGACAGAGCTGTAGGGACTGGTCACTACATATATGGTTGTGCTTGGGTAAGAATAAACGGAATAGTAGTTTGTTAAGCTAGACCATGTAAAGGAAAACATGTGTATTTTTTGCTTGCAAAAGTTACCTTTCTTGGCTTTCACATATATGTGCTTTCATTGCATGCACATACCACATAACTGACTCCTCTATTAGGACTGGGGGAATACAACGTACGCCTGATGGTTTTTAAAGAGTCCAGGCCGTTCTTCTGAAAAACGTTTTAGTCTATCTTACTTATCCGGCGAAAAGAAAGTGTGTGCACGTACGTGCCTTGAATGTACAAAGGCAAACTCGTTATGAGCTGCAAGTTCCCTCTGCTATCTGTACCGTGTGATTTTGAAGGATGAGGTTCTCCTACAGTTGGCGCCTTTGTGTGATAGCTACGTGAGCCACGCTGGGAAACATAATTAGTCTGCTATCGGTTGTCCATCCCCCGCGTGCTTCTGTGTAATTGCTGATTACGTGCACGTCAGTGGTAAAAAAAGACATCCACCGCGACGCAACGTGATCCTCCGTCCCTCCCCTCACCAAATTGTAGCCTAATTGGGCCCCTGTAGTGTTTCAAGTGTACAATGCTCTTCTATGTTATACAATTTGTTGTCATCATCAAAGACTAACACCGTCGGCGTCTGCACTAGTCTCGAATGGTCTTCATAAACTTGCGTGCGTCAGTGTTAAGGCAACAGCAAGTTAATTTTATGGATGATATCCCCGCGATCATTAACTTTCGCCTGATTTAAGAATTTTTTTCTTCTTCAGAGATGGTCAACATGATGAGAGAGTGCCAAAATGGGGAAATATAGCCTCAATCAAAATAATTGTACTTGTAGAAGTGACACTTGCATGGCAGCCATGACTGTTGTTGTAAAAGTGAAACTAAGACTTAGTTGGATAGTTGTAAAAGTGGCACAACCATATAAGTCATGATTGGAGTTGCCAACTTGGTGATACCAGTGCACCACACTAGTGTTACTTTTACTACAGTACTTCACTTCTCTAATACAGGAATGAATACCTTGTTAGCTGTGATGCCACGTTTTGTCACTTCAACTCTTGTTACAACGTTCATTGTTTCTAATTTGAAAATTTAGCCATCTTGTTTTTTTTACCCATCTTGTTTTGTTTTTGTTTGTGTATTTTTATTTATCCAGGGGTACATATCGCCTGGCCGGCGTTTTTCAAAGAACCCTGGGGGAAACCCCGTACATACATAACAATAATGATAACAATATAAAATCAAATAAATGGTGACACAGCAAGAATCGGCAAATGATAACGCAATTCAACTAAGACAAAATAAGGCAAATCAATTGTACAACGGTAATCCTAATATAACTAAGTAAGTAATGGGAATGGGAATTTGCATACTAATGTGAACAGAAAAAAACATGACAGTTTTTCGCGCTATCTCATTATTTTTGCCCTCTGCAGTGGATATCATCCATAAAATTTACTTGCTGTGGCCTAAGATAAGCTCTCACACCACGCTTCCTCATTAGCCATGAAGGTTGGATTACAAGCAACGTTGTGGGAAATACCATCTCCAAACTTGATCAGGCAGTCGTAGAGCAAAGGGGAGACTCAATTTCAACATTGGTTTGCGTGATATGCCCTTGAAAGGCTCCCGAGACCGCACTGATTGGCTGATACCAACCTCAATATGCTTTATCGAATATACTGCACGGTGCTTAAGTTTCATGTGGTGGGCTGGAAGTAGTTTAGAATGGGTCAAGGGTCTGTTATGTTTCGGGTGGTGTAAGGTGTTACCTTATGATCATAATTAATATCTGCATATTATTGTAACCTTCGTGTAACTTCAACATATCAAGCATTATCTGTTTCCAGGGCCTGACTAGATTCTGTCGTGTAAAGTGCCTTTCCCAAGGGCACAAGATCGGTGACACGGCAGGTTTCGAACTCGGGACCTCTTGGGCCTGAGACCAACGCGCTGCTGATTATGCCACGCGATCTCAAGCTCGCTTAAAGGTCCCTCGTCCTCAAAAAAGGCTAAAGGCTAAATGGGACTACAGTTACGTTTATTTGTTAGCTTGAAGAGACGTGAAAATCTTAACATGTCAAAATATGGATAACAACGCGTCAATCAGGAAACGTACTCAAATTCATAGATATGATGCACGATTATAACGGCGATTATTGAAAATATGAGACGTGCACCGTCCACGCTACCTGAATTATATTACCCTTTTGGATCATCCCTTACTACTCTCATAGTTCTCTCTCGAGTGTGATTTAATACGTGCGGCGTTGTACACTGTTTTCGACTACCCGTGTAAAAGTGTGGAGTAAAGGGACTGTAGGGAATGTTCTAAGTGCTAGGCGGTACACGGGCGGTATTACGGCACAGCGAAGATTGGCGGCTACTCTCCTCGAGAAGCCCCTCTCGTCTTGCACACCCGCCGCCCATTGGTCATAAGACTGGTTGGCAAAGTTGGAGTATGATCCTCGCATTACCTCGTCATGAGCCAGACAGAAGAGGTCATTTAGAGGTGGGAGTGCGGCTGATCTAATCGTCGGAATCACCTGCACCAACCGGACGCCACAACTCAGCCTTGTTCGGGATCTTGTCGGATTTTTCCTCCTGTATTCCCGCAGGGTGCTGGGAGTGGTGACGTTAGTGCACCCGGGCACCTTGACGTATGCGCTAACTCAGACTACGGTATACGGTACATACACGGGAAGATGATGAAGAGATCGAAGAGTGACAGCGGGGCGAGGCTGGAACCCGGGTCCGACCGGCCCAGCAACTCCCCTCCGCCGAGTCCGTCCCGAACTCTGCTCCCGGAGATGCTGCTACAACGGGAGTCGGACTGCCTGTCGGACTCCTCTCCCGCGGAAAAGGGAGGCAAGCTACGCAGCGGGAATTCCCGAAGCGTTAGCGTGACGAGCCACACCAGCCAGCGGCTGAGCCCTGTCTCACCGTTCGCTCGCGACTGCCAGGCCCGGAGCTGCCCGAACTCCCCTCTACTCAGAGTCAGGTCCGTGGACGAAACCCTGGTCCCTCCCACCGATATCAAGGGCATGGTGTCCTTCGAACGGGAGCTGTCGGACCAAATGGCGCGGACGAGACTAGAAGAGCCGCAGGAATATGACCCCGACAAGGCAGGACAAGGGAACAAGTCACCTGTTCGCATTGTTCTGCCCAAAGTTCAATGACTGCTGGGACCTGTTCTTGCCATTTCCCCGTAAGATGATTATTGCTTTTATTATTATTATTACCATTATCATCTCTGAAGGGCGCGTGTGACATAATGGGATGTATAATTCACAAATAACTACGGCTGTTGTGTGATGTGTGTCACCACCGTACCATTACCGGTCACCTTGGAGACGGCAGAGGAATCGCCATGGTGTTTATCTATTGTGTTGTTCGAGCGACGGACACGTACGGCGTTTTGAATTCCAACCTTGCCAGCTGTATGGAGTTCGTGTATACATGTATGTACGGCAAAACAATTATAACGCGCCCCAAAAGACAAATTCTAAAGTGAATGTGGCGTATGGCAGTGTTCGTGCGTGTTTTTCCCCCCAAACTCCACAACACTGGTCACGGACTATCATGTTGTATGAATAATAGATATACCCGGGATGACTGAAATGTTATGGGGTCATTCAGGACAATGGCAAAACCCTGTCCCTTCGGTCGCAATGTATAAAAACATGGATGTGATATATATATTTTTTCTGTATTGAGGAATGCGAAGGCTTGCCGATCCTGGATCCTGTCTAAATTCAAATGTACAGTGCATCAATTGCAACGGCGTCCGTGCATTTGTAATTCACTGCTACTGTCAATAGGTGAAATAAGGCTTGGTAAGATATGATATAATGATATATGATGTATATGTTAACAGTGAAGGTGTTCAGGGGGTCACATAGGGTTAATAATTTTAACGTTGTCACCAATATCGACTTTCGCAGTGAGTTGTGGTGGGAATTAAAATGCATGGAATGTTGAGTTCATATTATTTCATGTATGAAGGATACATAAGAAGACGTGCAGAGCATAATGCATGTATGTCCGATCCTAGAGATTCAAGTCTATGTACAGTGCACCCACCACCAAAGATGAAGGGCACAACCCTGTTTCCGCTCCAAGTTCCTAAGGCCTAGGAAAAAATGTTGTGTTTCCTGTCTCCCTACCTACCCTAGAAAATCCTGCCGACGCTAGACTTTTTTGGGTGGACAGTGGAGTCACATAGCTTCCAATTAGAATTTTTATTCAGCCAGCTTGCTATGCAAGAAAAATACTGCTTGTCCTATCTAATGAAGGGTAAATACCTGGTTAAATAAATAAATGAAATGAAATGAAATGTATCGATTTGTAACCATTATGCACCGAAGTGAAGTTTGACATTGAAAATATAAGTGTCCTCATGCATTCTAGTTTTACTTTGTTAAATGTGTTATATCCCTAGAATTTTGACTAAAAAAGATTAGAAGAAAGAGATAATCCCTACCTATCGACCCTATTTTTTTTCAGACTGAAACAGGAAACACGACGTTTTTTCCCTTGGCCTACATGTTATCTAACCGCAGACCAGACAACCTTTATATACCTGTATATTATGCAAGGCGTGCTTCTCCTAATGGTATCGCTATACACCAGCAGGCGCCAAGACAATTCTGAAAACGTTCTCTTGTCTGAGTTTGGTCCCATTATCTGTCTTTTCTTGTTATCTCTCGATCTTGCTACCTGGTAGCACAAATACAAATGAAGCTAAGGCTAGGAATAGATACATATCTAGATCTAGAATCACCAAGGTGCGGACCAGACAATAATAGTTTATTGCAAATTCTTGCCCGATGGCTAATGGTAGGTACAATGTCACATGAAAGGGAACCAAAAGAAATAGTGTATAACAGTATAGAATATGTCTACTCTTGTCTAAAAGCTAACTCTGACCTGTAACTTGTTGGGTTCGACTTCTTTTCCTGAGACAATCAATTGAACCCACCAAGGATCCCCATTCCAACAGACCGTGATTATAGGATATAGGAGAATTCTTGTACACAACCAAAATTAAACTTACTTGCTTACGTTTCGGTGTCTGCTTCTCGACGCTATATGTAGCCGATGTAGGTGGCGCTTTTGCGACGAGAAGATTATCCCAAACGTGTCCAAGTTTGTATCCCCCCTCGTCCCGATTCATCACTGGGGCTGAATTTCTTATCCATACTGCCTCTTTAATCCACCTGAGTCGTCTGTTGTCTTCCCTGTCTATGACTCTGGACCCCTCCCAATCAGAACTCTAGTCAGAAGCTCTGAGGAAGGTGTCTGATAGACACCGAAACGTAAGGAAGTCAGTTTAATTTTGGTTGTGTAGAAGAATTCTCCTATATCCTATATTCTACCAACCTGATGAAATTATTTTCGGGAGACCGTGATTATGCGGCGACCTTGTGTGACCTGAATTAGACTTGTGTAGCCATGGACTTCAGAAATGGAATATCTTGCAGCAAATGGTAAAAGCATGACGGAAAATACAACAAATTACGCAGAAATTACGCGCGTAATAAAAATTAGAATTAATATGTCATCTCAAAGAAATCGGCTCTCCTCGTTTTAGTACCATAGACCACAAAATGACCTCAATTTATGCAGATTACCTTACTTACTCACCTACTTATCCTTCTCATCCCTGGTGAGACATAAGGCCATGACTTATGCAGATTACCTTGGCCCTTCTAAACTTGTAAGCTTCACACTTTCATGCAGAGACGTAGTAAAGGCCTGATACATATCATACTCTAACCGTTATGCGTGTTAGAAGTAACATTTTATATCTAACAACCATAAATACTATTTAAATATGGAGTACAGCATAAATACTGATCATTCACATGCACAATATTGAACATTTTCATATTGACATGTGCTTAACGCAGAAATAAGCGCATTGGTAGGGATGAGCACTATCAAAGGCTCGACTTCATAACAATATTCAATCATTAAATGTGATAATGAAGATAACTTAGTAATACTTACTTACTGATAAGCTTATATCTAATCCGGATATCCGTCTTCAGGAAAACGTTTTTAGCAGCTAATAGTTTGACCCTGGGATTTTATTTTGTGACAAATTTAAGCGCAAAATTCGGAAAATTGTCGTTTTCCAAAAAGGAACGTGGTCTTGGTCCCGTGGTATTGATGGTTACTGAGCGTTGAAATCTGAATGTCTGTCTACATGCCAGTGTATGTATACTAAGTATGTTGATGAAATTACATGGCTTTAGTGTTTGCTACATAACGTTATATGTATACATCAAACTTGGTTGTTTGGATTGGGTTGTATTGTAAACTCAGTAAATGGCCTCATGGCGGAACGTACCTGGTTTGTATACTGAAGAGCTCTCCTCAAACACGGGTGCTCCATTTAATATCCTATCCAAATGACATTCCTAGCGTACGCCAGGTACTCGTTTACACCTGAGTAGAGTGAGGAAATGGTTTTCAAGTACCTTTCCAACTTATCGAAAAGAGTAAGGGTCCTTCCCGGTGTGCGTGGATCAAATCTACAGTCTGGTCTCCGAGTTGACACCTTGCAAAGGTGATAGTCACCTGTTATGTCAGTCCTTCCAATGTGGTAAAACTGAATAAATAATAGATGAAGTGTCAGGGATTCAAACTCATGGTTCTGAGACAACAGCCCTACTCACTAGGCCATCGTGCCACCTATGAGTGCTATACATGATTCAGTTTGGTCCTCCAAAAAGGAACTGATATTTTGCCCGAGCACGCACGGGTTCGGAATGCCAACTGAAATCCGATCAATTCATTTCCTTCATGTGCTCTCATTGTCGTGACCTATAGGGTCAAACGTAACTAACGACAGACAGGCAATCGTTAAGTCTTTTCCAGACTCCACATGTCGCTGGAGAAATAGGAGAAATTGGCTAAATAGACCGATAACATGCCGGAGGAGTTAGTCAGCCAGTTTGCAAATGAAGTAACTCCTCTGGCATATCAGTCTGTCAATTTGCCAACTTCTACTATATTATTCGAGCGACCTATGGAGTTTGCTCGAGACTTGCTATGGTTCTTATACTGTACATCTGTCTCCTAGTGAAAAATAAGATAGAGGGATGGCATCTCATCATTCACTTGTAAGAGAATTATGAAATATCTCCAAATCATAGAGAAAAAATTAAAAGTTCTCGCACCAACTTTGACGTCTTATAACTAGCTCCCAAACAGCTTTTGCTAGGACAACTAAACTTGTTTACTTTTCCTTTAATATTTTATGGCAACATTTTATATCACAATAAATGGAGTAAGTTTATAATTTTTTTTCGTATTTTTTCCGGTTTCTGTAAGGAATATTTTACAAATTTCTCTAATTTTGGTTTCAATAATGTGATTTCAAGATTTCCTTGTTTCGCGACACTTAATATATTCTCACGTGAGATATACAATTTAAGTACTCATTTTCACCTGAGTAAAGTGTAAAGTGCCTTTCCCAAGGGCACAAGATCGGTGACACGCAGCCGGATTCGAACTCGAAACCTCTCGACCCCGAGGTAAACACGCTGCCGCTGTGCCACGCGATCTCACAATGATGATGATTGATGAGGGTGTGTTGTGGCAATTCTATCCTTGAGGGACGCTGAATACCTGCTCGTCCGTATTGCGTAACGCTTGTGTGCTAAACATTACTATTTCTTCACGTCTGAACGGGTTTGTGTTATTACATGGCATGGTCCCTGGGAATCTACCCACGGTTTCTCATACAGTGCTTAGGCCACAGCAAGTCAATTTTATGGATGGCATCCACTGCAGACTGCAAAAATAATGAGATAGTGCAAAAAACAAAACAAGATGGGTAAAAAAAAACAAGCCGGCAAATTTTCAAAGTAGACACAATAAGCCTTGTAACAAGAGTTGAAGTGACAAAATATGGCACCACAGCTAGCAAGTCACGTATTCTTGTATTCCCAAGAAGTGCACTAGTGTAGTAAACGTGACCCTAGTGTTGTAGCATCACTTATCAATTTGGCAGCTACACTCATGGCTTCCATATTGGTGCCACCCTTACAGCAATCCAGCAAGTTTCACTTCTGCAGCTACAGTCAAGGCTACCAATCTAGTATCACTTCTACATACAATCATTAGCTAACAACACAACCTATTTACCCATTTTTGTCTATATGAAGACCATCCATGAAGAAGAAAAAAAATTCATTGTTTTTTTCTGAAATCAGGCCTAAATTAATAAGCGCCCGGATGTCATCCATAAAATTTACTTGCTGTGTCCTTATGAAAGAAACCAAGAAGCGTCCAAAATATATCCCTGCTTCCAAACCATTACCCGTAGTAGTACCTACAGGGTAAGAACAAGTCCATTGATGAAATCAAAGAACCCACATATTATTGAGGTAAAGTGGGTAAATCCAGCTTCCGCTACCTACAATGAAGAAGTCAAACCCAAGAGAAGTAGCTCTCGATCTTCCTATTTCACTTTAATGTGAATTTATTGAGATTGCACACAATACAATACATGGCAACCCCAGGCGGCTTAGCTGGGTGCCAATACATACATGCATTTACATTTCTCATAGAAAACACATAATTAGCTCAAATGGTTAGCGTATACTTCAAATGAAACAAAGATGAAGCCTCAAGACAAAACTTATTGAATAGAGCATAAGTTAAATTTGACATTTAAGTTTCGAACTTGGATGTCAGAGGGCTAGTCTACATACAGGTATGTATTGAGTAACAGATTGGAAGCTACAGTATAGATGGGTCTGAGTGGTTTAACTGGAGAACCGTTTTGTTGAGGAAATGTAGGTTTCACGGGCAGTAAATACATGTTTGTTTGTTATCAGTATCTTAGTACAGGTATCATCTGTTTATGTATCACTGTAGTTTGAATTAAAGAAGACTTTTATTGTACATGTATACCCATTCACATCAACTGGTTAAGTACAGGCAACAGCAAAACAACACTAATGTAGTACATATTGTATCAATCTAACCCTGATGATGATTGTGTATAAAGAACTTCACTATATGAGCATTTATCAACCTGGTGAAATTATTTACGAACGCTATTTTACATTGTAATATGTGTATACTATAATGTATATAGTATAATATAATATAATATGATATAATACAATACATGTATACATCGTAAAGCTACTACAAGCATCATCATCCCTTTTCTGCCACAAGAGCAATGGTCATTACCCTTATTCCATAGCAATAAAAACAACACTAATTTACATTCACTGTAATATGTGTATACTATAATGTATATAGTATCATCATGATAATACATTGTAAAGAATTATTATCCTTTTTCTACCACAAGAACAATGATCATTAATTTTCCTTATTCCGCACGACCGATTAGCTGTCGGGTAGTACTATATCTTTTCAACTAAACGAGTTCTCTGTTCTATTATCGCGGCATAGCCACAGACATGCTGTGAACATAACTAATTTACATTGTAATCTGTGTATACCATAATGTATATAATATGATACATGTATACATTGCAAAGGATTTATATTATCCCTTTCTACCACAAGAACAATGATCATCAATTATCCTTATTGCGCACGACTGATTAGCCGTCGGGCACATCTTTTCAACTAAACGTCTCTGTTTTATTATCGCGGCGTATAGCCACAGACATGCGGTGAACATAGCTAACGTAGAACAGTACAACCTTGCAGTCACCTTCCTGACTCTCCGCAAATCCCCCCAGACCGGCTGCACCCAGCCGATAAGAACCCACAGTGCCATTCAAGTATGATTGATGAGTTGCGGAGCACGCAAATGTTTTGTCCCAATTTCTAACACACCCGCAACACATATTTTATTCGCTAGCGGTCTTCATGATCTCTAGCTTTTCCGTTCCACGCGGCAGAAAAATTATCTTCATACCGCGGATTTTCTTGCCCCCGAAGCAATTCTTAAACGTTTCAGTTCGGAGCTTAAAAGGTGCGTATGATGTAGAAGCAATTTCTAAACATTTCAGCTCCGAGCTTAAAAGGTATGTATGATACCTCATAGGCTTATCAGCTTCTTTCTCGTACGCAATGAACGATGAATACTAAAGCCAGCCAGCAGCATTAGAGAACGGGAGGCCCATCTCTAAGTAACTGGCACAACAAGAGCGCGAAGACATCATACCTCCGTGATGTAGTTACAGTTTCCAGCATGTCTTGTTTGTTTTGTTTGAATCTTCATTTATTCATGAGAAGCTCAAGTCGGCCTGCAGGCCGCTTTTCACTAAGGTCATGAAGGGAGGTAGGATAAGGTAATATAGCAGAGATACAGATCACATCGAGTCCTAATAAATCTATCAACATATATCAATGCATATACACGGTACAAAACATAAGTCATTGCAAATAAGGTTGTGATTAACATTACATGTGTCCATTCATCACTTCTTGTCCCGCCAAGATGAACGTGACTAGCATATGGAAACTATATAACTGCGAAAACACAGACCAACAATAATATCTCCCCGTGAATTAGTAGCCCCTTCTATTGACCCTATGACCTGGAATGTCTGTCAGTGGTAGAAAGGTTGAAAATGACTAATTAAAAACTCCCGCAACTCTGACCTTTTCTCTTTCACTTCCTGTCATTCTATGCCTATATATAGTATATAGAAATCCATTGTGGCGTAACGACAACGTGTTTGATCCACAACCCAGAGGTCCCGGGTTCAAATCCTGTCATGTCAACGATCGTGTGCCCATGGGAAAGGCTCTTACACGATTTCCTCTCCACTCAGGTGGAAATGAGTACCTAACTGCGATCAGGGACGTCCCTTGGATAGGGCATTAGATAAATACCGTTCCATAATGATGATCGTAGCTACTAAAGAAAGAAAGAAAGAAAGAACTAGCTATAGGGAGCACAGACAAACAGAACTACCGAAAACAGGGCCTCAGTTTAGCCTCCATAGAGAGCCTGCTATGGAGGCTAGCCTCAGTTCACGGAGGTGACAAGCGACGTTATCCTGTCTCCATCTTTTCTCCATCCCTATAATGGCAGCTCTTTTCTTTAACCTGTCAATGTGCATGTTGGCCTTGCTTTTTCATTGTAATGATCCTGACCGCACCATTTACTAGATCACTCCTGTTTACAAAATTGCAAATTAGTACACAGGTGAACAGATATGCTATCTGTAGCCTTAACGTAAAAGACGAAATAAGCGTGGTGGACGTTTACGTCGTTAAAGTTTGACAAATCCAGGTAATAAGGTACACAATAAAAAGTTACTCAAATAACTGGGTTAGTTTTGTAAACGGTCAGTCGTTTCAGGCAGCATCGGTTATCTTTCGTCAGCGACTGTGAGACTTCTAACTTTCTACAAACCGCTATCTTTTGTCGGTGACTCTCTCGGTTATGCATGTTGTGTAAGATAAATCAACGAGCTATACTTCATTTCTCCCAGTAAACGAAATTGAAGCAAAGATAGTCGAAACCTTTTACCATTTACAAAGAACGAGCATCAGCCTCTTCATATTTGGTCGGCCCCAGGAACATGGACACAAAATAGGCCTAGTAGAAGTATTGGAAATAGAAACTAAATAAGAGTTATTGCAGGCTTGGGAGCCGTTGATTTGATAAAGAAGTGTATAGAACTCGGAGTCACATCCTTAGCGCACTTATTGAAATGGCAACTTGCCCTATTATGCTAGGAAAATAGACCCAGTTTGTCATATCATAACATCCCTGTTAGTCTATTACCATTCAAAGATACTTCAGCATTGTCGGACACATGTGAAAGCTGGTGTAAAACGTGTTTTAGAATTCTGAATGTGTGGCTTTGAATATTCTCAAAATGTGATTTGTTTTACAAAAAAACTCTAACTTCTTGCCCTTAAGAAATGTTGCAATTTGTAATAAATGACCCAAGTTACATATCATCTCATGTCGCTTCAACTTCAATTTGGTGAATACAGTTATATGTCGAGCGTTATCAATCTGTCATATTCTTTATTGATAGTCTGTGTGATGTATGCTCTACGTCCCGACACAATAAGAACGTTATTTCGGGAGATTCTCCCGGGAAGGGGTGTGTTTAAATGCCAAGGTTGGATGTCAATCAAAAGGTCTTCAAGTTCAACAGAACTATTTCATATGCCATCACGTTTGATTAAGGTGGGTACATATACGATCCCTGTGTGTACAATCATGTACGTGTGTGGGTGTAGTACTCGAAACCTCCTACACTTTTTTGTTATACAGAACAGTTTTGTTATACATTCATACATTGATTGGTTGAGTTTTATGATTTTCCTGTGAGTCGGCCTTGTGAAAAAAAGTATCAATGATAGAAAAGGGAGGTCTGGCTCTACATTTAGACTTCAACTATTTACCTCCGTAAAGCCGGAGGTATTGTTTTCGGTCTGCGTGTTTGCGCTGGTGTTTGTCCGCAGTTGATTGAATGTTGTAGAATGACAGGATGTGAGGCTGAAGATGTTGTAAACAGAGGCTGGCAGGATGGGAAGGTTGGCCCGGGTCCAAAGCTGGTCCCGTGGGCTGACAGGAAAATGCATAAAAACGAGAAATTCACAATAATGAGTAAAACAAGAAATTTACATTTACACTTCAGATATGCCTCCATGAAGGCAGAGGCATCGTTTTGGGTCTTTTTGTTTGTCTGTCTTTGTGTTTGTCCGCGGTTGTGTGAATATTATAGAGTGACAGGATGTGAGGTGGATGGTGGTGGAAACAGAGACTGGCAGGATGAGAAGATTGGTTTGGCTCGGGTCCAAAGTTCTTCCCGCAGGCTGACAGGAAAATGCATAGACAAAGAAATAATGAATAAAACGCAAAAGAAATGATAAAGAAATGCACAAAAAATGATGAAGTATGAGATCTTCAATTTCTTGTTTTTTAAATTTGTTTATTATTCTTATTTTATCTTATTTAAATTCTTTATTCAGATACCAAACAAAGACATACATACAGGTAAAACACGTACAATACAGTTGTGCTGGCAATAATCATGCGGCATTTAAAAGAGATTACAGAGTTTAACAGTTTCTTGTTAATATTGTGAGATCGCGAGTTTCCCCGCAGACTATATCTGACACTCCAATATCCATGCGAGTCTGGGAACCCTGCCAACCACAGTCCGCCAGCTGGCCGAGCCGTCCGTATTACCTGTTTCTCAGGAAACACGCCACGGCGATCCAATAGCGTCTCTATATGTATCCTGGCACACCCAAAAACAGATCAAGGACTTGGTGAGTGTGATCTATTGGTAAAATGAATGGGTGAATGATTAAATGACGGAATGAATTGATGGATGAATGAATGAATGAATGAATGAATGAATGAATGCATACATACATACATACACACGTACATACATATGTACATCACGAATGAATGAATGAATGAACGAATTGATGCATGAGTGAATGCATACATACATACATACACATATACATCGAGAATGAATGAATGAATGGATTGCGAACTGAGAGCTATATATGGGTCATTTGACATGTTGGTGCCGTCTGTGAAATATGTATGCAAAGATGCCCCAGATGTTTTTATTAGTTTGTAAGCTGGATGTTTAATTAAGAAAATTATGAGCAAATTCCTTTTTTCTTCGAAAAGGCCTCGGTTGAAGAAAAATAATCAGGTTTTGAAGTCGCCAACATATGCTTAAACTATAATTTTCTGTCTAAGAAAAAACAAAATTGACAAAATACGAAGAAAGCTCTAAACGGACGTGTGTGTAATCATGAGTCACCACTTTCTATATGTCTACAACTTTGCAGCAGAGCCAAACCAGATGTCCAGTTCACGAAATGCCCTATTGCACCTTTCCTACCTTACATCCTGGTGGGCTGTCCAACGCCGGACACACGCCGGGAGAAACAAACAAGCAAACAAACAAACAAACACAACAACTAGCTACAATACCATTTGTTTTACAGAGAAACTCTTGCTTCTTCTCCTGAAACCGTTGACAACTAATAATAGAATAGTAATAGAATAGTAATAAATAACAAACAAACAAACATAACAACTAGCTACAATCCCGTTTTTACGTAAGGACTACACACAGAAACGACACAAGTCTGAGATGATCCCAAGTAAAATCACACAGAGAACAAAACCTCACGACTGCTGTAACAGAGAACGCCTTCTTTCTCATTATCGTGTCGTTCGCGCCCACGGCTGCGTGTAATCATAGACACATTAAAGGTAGGCAGGATTGGGACTGATAGTCACGGGATTGGCAACCGGGTTTTGATATCAGGGTAGAGATCTAGCGATCTGGATGAATCGCTATTTTTACCGGTCGAGATCCCATCCGGACTTCCTGTCGACATTGATTGTGATCATACCCTTGTCACATTATCCACTATCTTCGGGCGTATCGATGGAAGATAGGCCATATTTAAGATCGACAGGGGGTTGCGCGTATTTTTCACCTGAAAACCACACCTGTCACATATAAGCAATACTTTGTACCTAGTGCAATTGTTGTGCATTTAAGTTATTATTATAAGCGCCGCAGAATCGTCGTCCGATCGATTTTCGCCAAAATGTGACAGGGGTATCACTATCAGGACGCTATTTCTCAGGGGGTTCTCATATTGCTTCCGTCTATCATTGAAGTAGTTTTATTATTGTTTCTCATATTGTTTCTTTTATCATTGTGTTTGTTATATTTTATGTTGGTTACGTTGCTATGGACATATCCTGTCTGAAAGCAAAGAATAAAGTTCCAAGTTCCAAAGCTATGGATGGGTTAGGGTGGTCTGCCATTTATATCCCGTGTTTGCATACGATCCTTATGAGTTAGTGAATTGACATGCTCAACCAACATTTTTTAGTTAGCTGTTCTTGTATTAAATTGTTATACCATTTCATTCTAGAGACGCAGAAGAAGAGTGATGAATGTCGCTCGAAACGTCTGAAAGTAAATCTCCGTATTTTTTAATTCAGTTAATTGTAGAGATCGAATTGTATTTGGATATTGCTTACTTGGATGTCTAACCTCCATAAATGCATATCTCGAGTTCCATCTCAATTCATTGATGTAAAACTCGTGACATGAGTCGAACTTGAAAAGTTCGGACTGGTTTATTTGAAGGTAGAGTATCTTTAAATTTACGGACTCCGATAGCTGTCTCTAGCGGCGCAGCAGTATCGGCGAGTCTGTGAGATTATAATATCAGTACCAACACATATGAATCATAATGAATCTCCACACAGATATAACGTTGTATGAAGGAGAAATCGTCACCCATTCTATCACATATCTTTAAACATGACCCCTTCTTTGATTTTGATGGTGTAGAATTTTCTTGCTGGCTGTGATAGAATCAACCGCCGACAGGGATCCGAGACGGCCTTTCCTACATGTATAACGAGCTTAAGGCAGCTGAACGTGGTACAGTTCGTGTACAATTACCCCCAAAATGCCCCCACCTTTGAGATCATACGACCTTCCTTACCAAAAATATGTTAAACTCTGCCATTTACCTAAATGTGTGCGTTAACACGTGATAATTCAAAGACGAGAAGGAATATGTTATTTGAATGTATAATTTGTTCTTATCACAAGTTGTTAACTATTTAACAGTTTCAAACGTAGCACTAACGCTAACTCAATTATGTTCTACCGTTATCCACTTTAAGCCATTACCCCAAATGGGCCATTCTGCCGTTACCTCAAATAGGCAATTCTTGCAGAGAAAAAAACAGCTTTATCTGATATGCGTGTTTCCTGTAATTGTCTTGTGAACATTGTCTTGATCAAGGTTCAGATTAGGGGGACCGTGCATACATATGGACACCAATCACCACACGAAATCTGATTCTTGAGGACACGTAAAACATTCGCGATCGTAAAGCGTACGTAAGTGTCTTTCACGGAAAACCGCAGCCTTTCCGCATGGTTTAAGGCGTGCTTAAAGGTAATTCGTGCGGTGGGCCTATCCTATTGAAAAGATAGAGGTAGCCCCATAGCTTTTTTTGAGGCCGTTGGGAAAACAGTGTCTAGGGTACTGTTTGGGAAAGTGTATGTAGCCCAAACCTTTACTTTCACAGCAATTTACGTCCCCACCCGAAGTCATGTACCCATTTTCAGACCTGTGTGAAGTGAGGAAATCCTGCGAAGTGCCTTTCCTAAGTACACAGCGTCAAGCCAGGAATTCTAGGAGTCGGAACCATGAACTCTCTCTCAATCTCGTGTCCTCTAGCCTAGTTCCTGAGCCATTGGACGCCGCGAATGTACGAGTAAGTGACAATTTGTGGTTGAACCCCTCAAGACATAGACTGAAGACAGTGACGTATGATGTGATATCCCCGCCGTCTGGTGTCTGGATTATGAACAAACCCATGGCCACAGGCAATAGTATACATACTGCGATGCCATTACTATCAATTAATAACACCAGGAACTGTTGGCAGGTATAGAACTGTGTGGAGGATTTAGTGTAGAGCTTCATCATCTTGGTAAGTCACAGAAAATAGGGTTTATTTTCAGCACAGCCTCAAAGACACTTTTCAGGCCATGAGAAAGGCTGCTGAAGAGGTAGCGAAACGTCAAATAAGTGCTTTGAAATGGGCTTCTACCTTTCACGATAAAAAGAAGTCAAAGCCAACAAAGTTAAGATTTAGAGTTAGCAGTTAGACTAGAGCAGTCACAGATTACATTGTGCTTCGTTGCTTCTTCATTTTTTTGTTACTCGATGCCTACGAATGATTGATTGATTGATTGATTGATTGCAATTATCCCTAGGGGAAAAATTTCTGCTGAAAAATTTGTATTGATATATTTCTATTGATGATGCTTGAGGAATGAAGTTAATTCAAACTTATACTTGCGTTCTTCCCCTCCTTATATCCAATTTCCAAGCTAGATAGTTTCCAGGGGATTTCCATGGCAATCATATATTGACTTTTATCAAATCCTTGACGATGATTTTTCTAACAAGGACTGTTTTGGTATTCCCATGCCTACAGTTCCAAAATTTATCTGAAACCCTAGCACCCCGTGCTCACCCGTTATCATTACGTAAATGTCAAAAGTAGAGAAAGACGACCCCGTACCCAACGGGGGTGGTTAAATGGAAGTTTTCTTCCAAGTAATCTGATGAGAGCATGACGCAGGGTCACAGTCTTCTCGTCAGAGCTGTGAGGACCGCAAGGATGGTTTCAGATGAAGGAACGCCGACGCGTAAACCAGGGATGCATCCAGCTTCTTTTGGATGTAGCATGATAAGGAAACTAAAGTTCGGTTACCTCATACCTCCATGAAACATTTAGGATGATGCAGGGTCACAGTCTTCTCCTTGAAGCTGTGCGCACCACAAGGATGGTTTTCAGATGGAGGAACCCTGGCGCGCAAGCGAGCGACACTTTTGATGTATCTGTACCCTGGTGGCCACCCGGGATCGGGCAGCTAGGACCTACCCTTGGAAAGGGTAGCGATAACTCCTTCGGGCTTAAACTCCCCCGGAGTGCTAATGTGAGATTGTCGGGCTGACTGCCTTGGCTCTCCGAACAAAACTTGCTAACAAACCTCGCTAGCTACCCGGTCCTGTCTGGCTCCCAGGGTAATGTATCTGTATCTATATAGCGGGATAACCGCCCTTCGGCGTAACACACCAGCTGTGCAGGCACGCGGCGCGGCAGCAGCTGGTTGTATTACACTGAACGACCCGTCACACCTAACCTTTGCACATCTATCTGCAAGAGTGTTCTTTAAAACTATCCAGAGGAGATGCCCCTACTGAGCTTGGTGATAACAAATTCCACTCTACGATAGTTAACTCTGATACTTGAAGGCATGACTGTAGCTGGAAGACGAGCATATCAGGGATAAACAAGCCGCTAGGGGACCCAAACCGATACCACTTACTATCGGCCTCAAGTGCTGTTTACCATTATATAAATCATAGCCACAGCATGTTCAGAACTTGAGATATCGAATACCAATACAATCAATGCAGGCGTTCCCGAGTTATATGTTGGTCCTCTACAAACACATGCAGTAGCTGGTTGAAAACCTCATAGTACACTGGTTGCCCCAAACACACACAAACACACACACACACACACACACACACACACACACACACACACACACACACACACAAACATTACCCAAAACATAGACGAAGGTAAAGTGACACAGACGAGGCTTTCCATGCCCTGGGCACGAGCGACTCTTCAGGTAGACAGTCAGACACCACTACATGGTGCTGGGTTGGCCACAACTGAAGTTCTTTTCTGCCTCTCTCCCTATATAAACTCCACTCTGTCTCCCTGCTCTGTTATCAACTCCTCTGTAAAACTGCCTGCGTCAGAGACCTGCCGGCTTTTTATCGATTTTTTTTTTCACAGGAGACAGATAAAATCTAGAACGATAAAAGCCGGCTAGACTGTCTACTCATAATGTATGGACTTCATGTACTTATTACCGGCTTTGTAGTTCATTTCATCAAAGGATAATTATGGCACAGAAATAGCAGACTAAAATACGCGTCTAGTACTGGGACTCTTTGCCTTCTTGGAAATAAGTGGCGGGGGGCCACTTTACCACAGCTTGCATCCACAACAATTTTACAAAACATGCGGTTTTTTTTACCATTCGTACATAATGACACTGCAAAGACTTCACAAACGTGGGTTGCTTTTACTCTTGCCGGCTGGTTGGCTGGCTGGCTAGTTGGTCGGTGAGTGAGTGAGTGAGTAAATGAGTGAAAGAATTTTGGGTCGTAGAAAAAGTTTTGATTTATTTTATATCGTTATGTAGATTTTTCCTTTTAAATCACCTTTTAAACTGGAGCGGCGCCGACAATGACGTAATACCCATCAAGTCTGCTACGCCCGTCTTCCAAGAAACTGGAACAGAGACAACATAGAAACAGAAGGGCAAAGGAAACATTAGACGTTAGTGCCGGAGTCTCCATATCACCTTACCACGGAATTGCCAGAAGGAAAAACGCACTTTGTGTTAGCCATTACTGCCACGAGGTGATCGCAAAGCAATTTAGACAGGATCGGTAACTGACATTGGCAGGTCACCTCACGTTATTACATGTTATCACCGACACATTTTCTAGCGCAGAATCGATTTTAAATTGAGCAAAGGCGGTGCATTTTCTCTTTAACATTCATCAAGCAAGCCGTCTTTGGAATGCGCTAGACGTGCCATGGTGCGGTGATCTCCCAGATATGTTTTTAAATGCACAACAGGTGCCGATCGATATTTGCGGTGTAGGTGGGAAGTTTCTAAAGAACAAAGTACGTGTCTCCCATGTTATACACTGCTAATAGGCTGTAATAAGTTCTAAACGGGAACTTTGCTGCTCCAGATGTCTTACTGGGGGACGACTGCTGTGCGAAAGATGTCGGTAGCTTGAGGAATGATTCTATATTTTATGAAACTTTATTTTACAAAGATGAAAATATTCGAGATACATGTACGCCAGCATCCAGCTACAATAGAACGAAAAACTATGTAATTTGCACAAAGAAGAGAGAGAAAAGCATGCTAGGTACAGAAATAGATAAAGCAAAGAATAGTTCTCTTATTATCATTTTGTAACTAACTTCTAACTATCTAAAATGTATTTATTTCGTCTTTGATTATGATTATGATTATGCAGCAAGATTTGTCTTCATTGTATTCTTTATACTAACGACTTATCCTAAAACGGTTCAGCACCACTACTCAAAATTGTGATTAGAACTTACGCAACTTTGTGATTAAAATCACGCCGTGGAACCGACCCGTATCATGTATTGACCTTAAATGATGAACGTGACGTACTGTAAAGGCCACATGACGTACACCACTGTGTGAGGGACGGGACGATACGCGAATGACCCGGGGGTGGGGTGATTTATGACTACACGCCGCAAGCGATTTTAGTTCTGCAAATTTGTCTCTTTATCCCCCCCCCTTATAAGTCTCCTTTCTCTCTATCTCCACTGATTTTGAAAGACTTCTTTCCTGATGTCACTAAAAGACCCCGGTAAATCATGGGTAGGGAAATTCGGTTAGGGTTTCACCCGTCTTTCGGAAGGGGCGTCAACTGGGGGTCCATTTTCGAGGAGGCGCCTCGAGCACTTAAAAGGGGAATGGCTGGCAACATGTCCCTTTACAAACATACCCTGCTACTGGAATAGCAAGGAAACTTGCTACCCTATATGCCAACAGGGACTACAAAGTACAAGGTTCTAAACGAACGCATAGCGAGACTGTTACATTGTAGTTTAAGCTTGCTGGCCCTCCCGCTTTTGTTTTTCCTGTTAATTGTGGAACGTCTGTAAAATGATTTGCATTGTATGTTCAAATGTTTGGAATTGCCGTCTGTAACAAATTTACCCAATTCAGGAAGCCTGGTTGGCACTTCCTGCGTATGTAATTTTGCTTTGGTGAAATAAATAAATAAATAAAAAAAGACCCATATCTTCTCTCCTATGCATAGACATTATTGTGGTCCCAATACATTATTATTCATAATGCAGTGGACCACAATAATGTCTATACATAGTTATTACTGACGACTTTGCCGATGTATGACGTAACCACTGACGCACGAGCAGTGCCCCGACCTAACCTCTGACAGAAAGTTCGATATCAGCTCAATTATTTAATCTTCAGGCAATAATGAGAGTGCGTTATCCCTTAATTGGCGTCCACGGATTCGATCCGAGCATGAGCAGCATTCGATTCTAACTCGGGGTTTAAGGTCGTGACATCAAGCGTGACGTGATTACGCATATTTTAATGTTCTTTCTTTCTTTCTAACAACAAAAAATTACATACTGTAAATGCATTTAAGTTCGCGGGGATTTAATTTTGCGGTAGCGAGAAAAAGAACTTTTCGCGGTGGTTTTAAGTTCGAGACAGCACCATGAACTGTACTCTCTTACTGCCATGGAAAAAAATCGCGGTGATTAAAAGTTCGTGGTGAAGCGACCACCGCGAAACTTTCTGCATTTACAGTAGTAGGGAAACTTTGGCAGTCACGTGTACCCCTGAGTTGTGTTGATCATTACAAAGTTGTCCTAAAACACAGTGAAAATATTTAAACACCAACTGCAGGAAAACACTGAACATTGTGGTACAGACCGTACCGTCTACCATTGACTGTTGTACAAACAGATCGTACATGTACACCTTTATTTTTCGGTGTGGCGTAAGGCCATGTTGATTTGATTATATGGATGACATCCGCGCTCGCACCAATTTTCGGCCGTTTCCAAAAAAAAAAAGTTTTCAACCACACAATAAACTGTGCAAAGCAGCTGTAAAATGAGCAAAAATATTCCGTAGATTGGAAAAAAGGTATCAGAAAACAGATAACTAATCATAGTCTAATGCCATAGAATGTCAAAATAAATCTAAAGTCAAAGAATAAGATGTGAAAGGACAGAAAGAAAAAAATCTACTGTTGGTAGGGGGAGGTACCAGTACAGAAAATTCAGGTCCTGTTCAGGTCCAGAGGATCATTTTCAGGTCCGGATCTGAACCTGGACCTTATTGTCTGTGGAAACTTGAGAACTGGCAATACTCAAAGCAATGGTAATCGGTCAGTTTTGCTACAAAGGAATCTGTTTGGTGGATTATTGGACTCCCATTGGCATTTAAAAATGCCCCCGGTAAGACTCCAAATGCCTGCCGACATAGTGTTCCATTTTGTAATTGGCGAAACCTGTTCCTCTGATTTTTTTCCCATGTCTGTTTTTTTCCCATGTCTGATTGTTCCAAGAAGAAAAAAATCTCTTGCACCCGTATGATGTACTGGTCCCTACACCTAACTGTTGGTATACCATACTATGTGTGTCTAGTCCTATGTTCAATCTTCCTGGCCACTTTGATTTCAAACTGGAGGCAACTTTTTTTTTTTTTGCCAAACTTTTTTTTATTCGCTCGCTCGCATCAGTTTTGGAGTTCCCAAAGGATGTCATCCATATAATAAAATCAACATGGCCTAACTGGTAGCGCGTCGGGCTCGGAATCAAGAGGTCCCAAGTTCGATACCAAACGTGCTGCGACGTTGTGCCCTTGGGTGGAGTGACGCCAAAGGAGCCTCTTCGACTAATCTGTCTAAATCTAAATGTGTGCCAAAAATCACACTATGGACTTGGTCACACTACGAATGTGGTGCACCAATGTGCCAACATGTGCACATTGACACCCACCAAGAACCGTCAAATTATTTTTCACTTCATTCCCTTAAAAAGTACGAGAAGTACGAGAAGTTTTGAAATGTGACCTTAGCACAACCAATTACCTTGTCTTAGTGGACATCTGGTCTTGTAACAAAGTGACCGTTAGTAAAAACAACAACACCTCGTACTCAGCACCAAGGCCAGAACAGTGCATAGAAAGATGAAGAAGACGACAAACTGCACCCCCCCCCTCGTCATCTGTGATTTACAACATGGAACAGCCCAAGGGAGGGAGCTCTAATCGCATTATAAGTCAGATGCACGGTTTGACGTCATACGTCCGTTACAGTTAGAGACAAGGGCAGTGTGAAAGTCAGTCGGTCGGACAGATGACGTGATTCAAATGGACCAACTCAAGTTTGTACAAAACGATCGGTGAACTCTCGGTAATAATGGCGATGATGATGATGTACACGCTCAAATGTCGTCTGAAAGTCAGCCTGTCGGACAGATGAAGTGATTCAAATGGACCAACTGAAGTTTGTATAAAACGGACGGCGCACTCTTTGTAATGATGACGATGATGACTCTAGAAAACCACATACAATAATGGCTGTATAATTGTACATATATAGGCTCAAATGTGGTCTGAAAGTCAGCCGGTCGGACAGATGGCGTGATTGAAATGGACCAACTGAAGTTTGTATAAAACGGCCGGTACACTTTCTGCAACTGACGATAATGACGCTAGAAAACCAATTATCACAAGCTCTACAATTACATGTGTAGCTTCAAATGTGGAAACTTGCTTTACCAACAATTAGCATTAAAATTACAGTGACTTGGGGTCTTGATTTAGCCGAGGTAGGACAGATGATGAATAGATGTAATAGATAATTATGGGCCTCACCAAGACGTAAGTTGCAAAATGCGAAATTGAATTACCGCGAACGCTACTTCGAGATAGATTTAGAACACAACACGGTGCATTCCGTATCACCCGAGGCAGATACCAGCCCGACCACGAGTCGGATCACCCGACGGCCGAACATCAATTCAGGGAAAAACTTCATTCTCATTTCCCCCTTTACTGTAATAAACATATCTCAAGACTGCATACGTCACAACATTGCCTGTGCGGTTCCCATATGATATATGTACAAGCATGACTACCAAGACGTGAGGTAAATGTTACAATTCATCTCGTGATCTAAGTTTGTGGCGTAGAACCCATTTCCCACATTCCCAGCTATGCAACGATTAAAACATGCAAAGACTTGCATGCTTGGTATGAGCCCCTTGTCTGAAACGTCATCGTATGGAAGACACAAGATACATTTTAAGAACAACGCATTGATTCCGCGCTCAATGTTCCGTGCATGCATATGTTTGGAGGCTTTACATCATCTAAGTCGTCTGGAATCTTTAAGCATATGGAGAGGTAGCCAAAAGGCATAGCTGAACAATTGTTTAGAATTTGTCTAAAAACACGAAATTCGGAACACATGACATGTACATGTTATTAAATGCATTCTTAACACGTATGGTGCTGGAGGCATCTAAACTTCTGCTCAGAATCAATTTGATAGTATCTTTTTGCACATCCTACGTGCGTACATTTAAACGAACAATTGAAGGACAAGAAGATGTTCCTTTTGTCCGATGCAGTGCGCGCATACGCAACACAAAAATATGACAACCACCTCTCCCCATGTACTTGGTACTCTCCAAGCAGAGGTTAGGCTCTGGCATGTTTTGGGCGTATTTTAGGCGTATTAATCAGGGTTTTTGTTTTATAAGACTGTCCTTTATTTTTTTAGCTGGTGGACAAAGCTGCAAAAGACGTAAAAAATTGCCGGAGCTTAACCTCTGCTTGGATCCAGAGAGTATCTACTTCGAGATAAACTAATTTATATCCTTGCTGGAGGGCCTGCCTTTGTATAATGAATCATTCCACAAATCATACGTTCCCTGAAGAGATTAACAAAACAACTATATTGCAATTTTATACTATCAGTGCAGCACATACTATTAAGTCTGATTCTATAAGAAGCGATAACGTTGCTGAATTACATCCCCAGTGATGATTTAATCTGGCAATTTTCTGCTTGGCGTCTTCCTCTAATCTTCACCAGCTGTACTATAAATAAAAGTCTTCCCGAGAGACTCCTGCGGCGATGATGAGAAATGAATTTCGAATGTATTGAAAAGAAGAAGCAACCCTAGTTCTGCTGATCCCGTATATATATATATATACGGCATGCACACATATATGATGCCTGTATGGGGGTCCAGTATCTTTATGGGTTTGGGGCATTTCTCACTTAAGTGCGGCATACTGCAGCAAAACGCAGCAGCAGCACAGGATAGGCCATGTTTACTGATCTGATTAATTATACAGCTTGTGGGGGGGGGGGGGTAAATGTGCAAAAACAAATCCTCAGCAGGACAAGGGTTAAGATACAGATTGTCACTTAAAGATCGTGGCATCGAAAGGCCAAGTGGTTAGGCTGGTGGGCACGAAGTGAGGTCCCGGGTTCGATTCCTGTCATCCTGGCTAGACGTTGTCACATCTGTATCTGTATCTATAACCGCCGGTAGAACCAGCTTCGACACCACTCTACTTAGGTGTAAAAAAAATGGGTCCTAGACGTCGGCTGGGGTGGTTAAATACCCGGGGGGGGGGGGGGGCACGGTGCTCCACCTTCCAATACAGTGTGCTATGGTAGTTGAACACAAGCCATTATCAATGACAGTTGTAGTGATTGCAAAAAGTTGTGTGGCCTGTGGGCTATCAAAAACGGAGATGGGCGCCTTTGTATGCAACATGCTGCGAGCAGAATTTAACCTAACTCCCATTCATTCACTGGATTGGATTGATGCGATTGTAGTCGCATGAGAAGCAACACATAGTATCTTCCACAGAAAACTTCATGGCCGATCTGCACGAAAAGTGAAACTTAACAATAGCGGCTACTGCCGGGTAAGTATGGTAATTTTTGCAAAAAGCATCCATTGTAAATTCAACTTTCGAGATTTTGATATTCTATTAGGGTTTCTGCTGAAATTTGACGCACTATTTCACTCCCTACACCCCCAAAGTTCCACTTTACATTTGATAACATCTTTTAGATGACACTTGATTGGACAGAATTAGAAGGCATGACGACTGTAAGGAGAGTAAGAGTCCTTCAGAGTGAAGTCAATGACCTCAACGGACGATTTTTTCTCGGATCACGTCAGTCATTATCCGTTGTTATGGAAACGGATAGAAAACAACCATGGCTTTCCAAGCGATAAGGACACTTGGCGTGCTCTTACAATCTCTTCGTGCCGAGTATTAAAATCTATGACGTCAGTCCTGGTACTTAAGTCCCTTATATATACACATTACCACGACATGTTTCATCGTAAAACCTGGGATGAGAGGGCTTCTATAACGGTCGCACCACCACCTGGCGAGCAGCGTTTCAAACGAGATATCAAACCCAGAAATTCTGCTGCAGTACCGTAACAAGCCGCAAAGGGGCCCCAAATCAAAATCTAATCGTGTCCAGGTCTTACCAAGAGCACCCAACATACCAAATATCAATACAATCAATTCTGGCGCCATGGCGTATATGTGGGTGAGGCTATACTGACTCACCAGCTGCTGCCGCACCGCGTACCTGCGAAGCTGGTGTGTTACGCCGAAGGGCGGTTATACTGGCTAAATCAATTTAGATACAGATACAGATACAGACTTGATGGTATGAATAGTATCCGCGCACCCATCAATTTTCGTCCGTTTCTAAATAGAAGAAATGTTGCGGCCATTAATGTTTAGAGTACAAAGAGGCTGCAAAATGAGCATGCATTAGCCTGACTAATATAAGATACTGTAATTCCTGAATTCTTCAATGTACGGTTTTCACGGCGATGACTGTAATGTGAACTTATCATTACTGATAACAAATAAATTGCTGACTTTTTTTACACACTCCTAATGCCAATGTGAACATTTTGTTCCGAGATAAACTTGAATTTTCTCAGACCGTGAAAGTTTGGTACTGAGAAGACAATACGAATTACAGTAGCAAGTACAATCGCACTCCTAGCGGCCGGCTTTATATTACAGTTGCCACCACCTCGGGGAGGGGGTCATTGACCCCAGCCAGCCAGAGATTGTGTAAACACAGGCGTGTGCCGTCAATTGGAAACTGAAGGATCGGAAATTGATACTGATGAGTGAAGTCCTCAAGAGTAATTTCTTCAACTTCCCTGGCCACTTATTATATAATTAGGTCATGTTGATTTGATTATATGGAGAGACGTTGTGCATCGCCTTACCCCGCCCACCAGGGACGACAGATGATGATGATGAAATGGATGACATCCTCTGGATTTCAAACACTGATGCGAGTGTGCGAATAAAAAAAAGTTTGACAAAAAAATTGCCCTCATTATGAAATCTAAAGTGGTCATGAAGGCTGAACAAATGACTGAACACACAAAATATAGTATACCAAACAATACATTTTAACGTATACATACATTTAAATATAGTATACAAACAATACATGTTCTTTAACATATTCTTTTACCTTTTTTAGTGTTCTATGACATTAGTATACGTTTTCTGATATCTATTTTTGCAATTCACGACATGTATTTGCTTACTTTGAAGCTGCTTTGTACGATTTAGAGTATGGTTGAAAACTTCTTTTTTATTTTGGAAACGGCTGAAACTTGGTTCGCACGCGGATGACATCCATATAATCAAATCAACATTGCCTAACAAAATGCCTCTGCAGTTCCAGAGCAAGCTGTTAGGGTACCCAGACCAACATTTTTTCTTCTTTACATCAAAAGCTATCTACCACCTGAATATCAAGACCATAGCATGTCCAGAACAGAAGATACAAACATAGGTCACAATGTCGACAAACAAATCATTCACATTTTTTCTACATGTACTTAGAAACATTAGGACTCTTTCACATCAATTATGCAAATTAGAGGCTTATTGGTATCTATTCATCTATTTGAGTCCTATTATGGAAAACACAGTAAATATAGATTTCTCTTCATTTTCTTCATTATGAATATCTCTGCCAAAGATACCTGAATACTAAATATCATGCAAATCCATCGTTCCTATGTTCCGTTATGCTCCTTGGACGATTTTGACAAAAATGACCATGCAGTTCCAGAGCAAGCTGCTAGGAAGGCTAAACACACATCACTTATTCCTTACATCACAAGCTATCTGCTACCAAAAATCAAGACCAGGTCAAAAGATACAAAAATGGAAGTTGTTGCTGCAGTACTAAGGTCACGTTTCAGAGGGCCCAAAATCGAATTTGACCTTCGTTTCCTCAAACTCTACCCACATACCAAATATCATCGTAATACATCCAGAGATTCTAGAGTTAAGCTGACTACAAATATCTGGAAACACAAACAGACACACAGACACACCAAACCTTTACGTCAATTTTTCATGGATGTAAAACCCAGAAATTGCTGCAGAACAAAGGTTTCACACCGTGGGGTCCAAAGTCAATCTTTATCTTTCCAACCCCTACCCACCAAATATCATTGCAATCCACCCAAGAGGTTTTAAAGCTATGTTGACCACAAATATCCAGAAACACGAACGCACAGACAGACAGACAGACCAAAAGCGATACCTCCGTTTCCATGGAGGTAGTGATCTGTGCACCTGCAACCGAAAACAGCGTGCTCTCGTTGCTACGCGCCCGCGTGCTCAGATCCGGATCCGTTAATTTGCCACCACATTGCTAAGTGCAGTAACTCAGTTGCCTGGACACAAATAAGCCGTAAAATTGGGCAAAATGATAGATTAATTGTGACCTTTGTCCTTGGTCCGACAGGAAGTACTGGGCGGCTAAGGAATCGGTGAATTGCGTTTTCAGACTCGGACACGACAGGACTGGTCAAGACTTTGTGGCCAAAGTTGCTGTTCGGTAGCGAAAAATCATCGACAAAATCGACTGAAAAAGGCGTCTACCCATTTGCATGGGAACGCCGGACGATCACACCTCTCTTTCCCATTTAGATCGGACGGGGAGGCAAGAAACAATGCAGACGGCTCTGGCAGCGGCGGAAGTGCAGCCCCTGTTGAAGCCGACTATCGTCGAATCGCCGGCCTCGCCGCCTTACGACTGCACAGACAACTACGACTTCCAAAACCACGGCCCCATGGCCACGCACCGCGCTGACCAGGTGCAGGGCGACCCGCTGTGCCGACCCACCAGCCTTTGGAGCAAGGTCCGCCGGAGCGACGTCAGATGTTCCTTACAGGGCACGCCGACGTTTCTCACGGCGGCCCAGTACATGATCCAGAAGGTCCAGCGCACCAAGAGGGTGGAGAAGCAAGACCAGACAAGTCTTCCCCTGCCACGCTTTCCGAGAAGCTGTCCCTGCTCTCCGCCCGAGATGGAGCGGACGATAAAGAGCAGCAAAAGGTTCAACCTGTCCCCGCCAGTGAGCGCGCGCCAGTACGCAAAGTCGTCTCTGAACAAGCTCACCTGGCACTCGCTGAGCATTTCTAGCGACGAGGAGGAGGCCTCCTGTCTCGCGTCTACCGAGAGGAAGGAGGGAGAGCACGAGGAACTGCGTGAATGTATAAACACAGAAAGCGCTTCGAAAGCGAAAAGTGATCTCGAACGTTTAGTCTAACGAACACCTACATCTTTTGGACAAGCACACTGAAGATTGGACCACGGCTAACGTTCCGTCCTAAGGACTGCGTTCATTTCTTGTAGCGTGCGCAACGGGATTCGAACTCACAACTTCTTGGTCAAGAGGCAGGCCCATTAACCACTGGACTACGCCGCTAAGTAACGTGTAATGTTGGCTTCTTGATTTATGAATGGCACAAATTTCAAGTAGGTCTATACATTGGTTTACCTATTACGATAGTACTGTGTTTAATTGAAGTTACTGATCCAAGAGTTAACGAAATGAAATGAAATTGTAAAAATGGAGTTGGCTTGTTTGAACCTTTATTTGTTGACCTAACATATGGTTTACATATTATAGCAGGATCTGTATTTAAGAGAATGTATCTACTTATCAAACAACGAATGTAAAAAGTACTTTCAGATATATCTATATATTGTTCAATAGATACTATGGTATTGGGATTTGTGCTTGAGAGAACCTATTGATGCAGCAGATAACGGAATGGAATTGTTCTAGAGAAACTAAACTGTTACGAAGATTCCTGTATTCCCCATACTGTTACTGAACGATGGGTGAAAGTCATACGTTGAATATTCAAATAAATTGTAGATTTGAAAAGACTTGCCACTCAAAAGATTTCTTGTTCAGACATGACTGACTTAGTGTACTATCTGTAAATATTTCTGTGAATGTGGCGAAATTGCTATGATGCTATGATTGTCTCAGATAGGACACGGCAACGCCTGAACATCTCCTGGACACATACGATAGTGCAGTCACAACATAATGCTGATAGATACTGGAAATAGTATCATAAGTGTTGTCACTGATCACAGTTTTGCTGCTAAGCTAAACTAAGCAGAAGTATTTATCTTAACTCGATGGGCAGTGCAACTCACAGATCACACACCCTTGGATATCCTGTGGCTTTTAAAATTAAAGTATATATGAGTCGTCCGTGTATGGCACAAACAATGGTGGAATAAGCAATGTTTTTCATACTTTGATGATGAAATATAATGTGTGTATGTATGTATTTACAAAATGTATGTATGTTCTGGGAGATCAGCCCTCTAGAGTCAAGTGTAATAACCAGTAGCATTATAGTGCGCCTTTACATGCCGCCCTACTGTGGAAAGTAAGTTGATTCAAATCACTATAATCAACTCTAATCAGCTCTCCTGTAACCGGGCATCATTTGGGTAGCAGCAGCTGCAATGTAAGAATCTCAATCGATGTCAATAAAAAACTTTATGTCATCGTTTAATAGAGTCCTTTTTTCATTGAGTGATGCTTTAGTGTTTTTAATGTCTATGTACTGTCCATGTCTTGTATACTGTGTCTAGTTATTATGTAAAGTGATTTTACTTCATTCTGTAAAATTAACGGTTTTCAGAGGTACTGCTACACAAGGGTAACTCTGCAATGTTGATTTAATGAATAAAGATTGAAAGATTGACTGCACTGCACTGAGGAACACGTAAAGCAGCCATCCTCAACTGAGGTGAAGCATGATGCTTTTTCAAGTAGCCAAGTGTTAATGCAATGCTGCTTCTCGGCTACGGCTCATGTTTTGGCCAAGCACATCGGGTCACCCCTACTCTTTTCAACAAGTGTGCTGGACTCTTTTATGTGCAGAGGTTTTACACTTGACGCTAACACCTGAAGCTTCCTCATACATGGACCCACCGACTTAACGTCACCATCTGAAATGACAGATGCAATCCCTTTACAACATGTCGGAGCTGGGGTCGACCTTAGGATTAAACTCCGACATTCATCATCTGAAGTGCAAAACTGCATCCTTTTCAGTACCAAGGACAGGATGACTGTATGACCAAAATATAACATTTTCTGGTTACTTGTTACTTTTTTCTAGTTTTACTTTTGGACAGACGAGGAAAATGTGGTTCTGCACTCAATTTTTGTAACTTATATTAACAGTGCCACATACACAGTAATGGCAGAAGGTAAAGGTAGCTTTTTATTGCATCTCCCCGACCAAAATGCTTCACTTTGGGCATTGATCCCCAAATCCGTATTACACCCACTTCTGATTCATCGCTTTCTTGTAGATTCAGAAGAGGTTGTGGAGACTGAGACCTCAGAAGAGTATGTAGAGAAGGACAACCTCAAGCCAACCGTTCACACTTACGCCACATCTTCAGAAAAGACGTTGGAGCCGCATGTTCCCCATTTAGGAACTTTATTCAAACCTACACACCAGAAACATGTTTTGCCGTGTGGCTTCCTCAGTGTTATGGGCTCGAATGAACATAGTAGACTGAGACCTCAAATATGACTCGATTCTTGCACCAAATTGGCAACTAGCCTGTAATGAGCACCCTACTGTATTGGAATCTAATTGGGAAACATGGCGTCGAGTTGCCTTCCTCAAATGGTCTCATCAAGGCAAAGATGCTGGTTGGGGGTCGCAAAATAAGCAATAGCAGCATACCCCCTACCCATGATTGCACTCTAATTAGACTATGTACAGAATCAGTCATGTATTCTCCATGCCGCCCCCCCCACAAAAATAATTGAGACCAATGGAGAAACATACAAGTACCACTAGCAGCATGTTTTAGTTTATTGTATGGAGAAGATGTTCTTTCAATTGAACAGCACAACATTATACACACAGACCTAGGGAACTGAAAACCAATGCAGGATGCTATTATGCAAAAGGAAATTGGGGTCACCTTCAATTTTCCAATGTAGGATCTGAATCAATAACTACAAACAGTAGGCACACTCTATGTAAGGTGCTTCAATGTACCCAATTTGCATATCATAATTTGAATATTTCAGGTCATGTATATGCAACTTATATGCAAAAGACCTTAAAGTAACTTTGACAACCTTCTAATCAGAAGTGGTTTACATAAAGACCACAGTTTATTTTTTTATGATGATTCACATTGATTGATAGTTGCCTTATATATGGCTTTCAAAAAATCACTACCATGAGGCCCCGCACTAAAATGCAACCTACTGAAATTGGCCATGAGAAATCTTGGCAGACAAACAGTTATTAGGATAGGCCTGCTGTGGTGATCCCCCTGGTATGATTAAGCATTTTTATTACTTCATGCATGGCAGTACATATCACAAAACAGCAAATGCCACACTGACTCAATTATGTGGGGGATGGGCACATCTATTTTTATGTTTTCTAAAAAAAAACAGTTTGCAAGTTGAGACCATACTTTAAGTCATTTAAAGAAGCTGTAAAATATGCAAATGAAACTGAATAGCTTTGAAAAAAATATCGGCAAATGTTGTATCCATTTTGTTGTAGAATGACGAAGTCAATTTCAAAGTCTACTCTACAAAGAAGAGGTGACATAACAAAATTTCGCAAACCACGTTCTGTGTTTTCAGTCAATTGTTACCATTTTTTTTGTTTTTGGTCAACCTTCCTGACCACTTAGATTTTACAATGAATGCACATTTATTTTTGCCAAACTTTTTTTGCATCAATTTTAGGGTACCCAGAGGATGTCAACCATATAATCAAACCACCATGCGGCCTTACTTAGAACAATTTAATTTGGAGAGATGGCCTAATATGATGGCCCACTTTTATAGACAGCCATATGTGCAAGCAATGACACTTTGCCGATTTTCATGGCAAAATGGCAACCAGAACTGAAAACTATGAGGATGTTGCCGTATCAGCAAAGATGGTGGACAGGTTGTGACAAATAGTTGCCTCCTTGTCTGTCATGTGTTGTCCTGCAAGCTGCCGGAAGTGGTCCTGCGCCCTGACCAGCTCTTCAACTGGAGTTAGAAACAAAAAAGAGATTGGAAACAAAATGTAGACGACATATGCAGAGACTAATTTCTTAAATTCTATGAAGAACATGCACAGTGGCTAGCCTTCACTGCAGTCTTTGAGACGGGGCAAATTTCTTTCTATGACAAACTCCCTTTCCCGGCATAAGAGAACCTAACCAACCTAAAAATCACGAACCAGTGCCCCCTCCCCCCCAAAAAACGATTAGCCCTGTTCAAAGACAGCAACGGAGGCTGCACAGTGCCAATCCACAGATAAAGGCTGCTGGTGAGCTGCCATCAAGCATCCATATCTACGTGCAAGCACCTCTCATGAGCACTTGTGCAACCCGCGCCTGACGAGGTACAACAGACGATTAACTGGATAGTGAGTGTGGGAGTGAATGCAAGTCACATTCCAGGATATTATGATATGCAAAAACAAAGATGCATCACTATAATCCCCTGATAGATCTGCTTAGAGATTACCATAACCATAGACTACATACAACTGACTTAACCCTGAGCATTACCCTAAAATGACACCGAAGCTTCAACCTTTAATTACACATATACCATGGGGTAAGTATTTCAAATATCAATATATTGTAAATCTTGAAATGTTTGTGGTGGTGTAACTTTTGCAGTTTTTGTGGTAACCTCTCCACTGTGAATTCTTGACACTGTGAATATGCATTATTTTCCAATGCATTACTTATCTACAAAATTGTTACAACCACAACTAAAATCACTGCAAAAATCTTCTTTCCCCTTCTACCCAAAAACCGAGTGTGCACAAAAATAAATGAATTTACAGTACCTTTCTTGGAGGTCTCTGCTGTAGTACTTTGTCCCAAGCTCTCTCTATACCTGTAAGATGGAGAGAACAAACCTGGTCTATATACTTTCCTCTGTAGACAGCTATCTCCAGCAAAATCATCAAATCCACTGGCAAGTTACATCATTGTCTTATCTACAGCATTTTTTTCTGGCACCAAAAGGCCTAGGCTAGGCTAGAGGATATAAATTCATGAGTTTGATTCCTGGCATTCCTAGCTAGAGGTTGTGTCCTTGGGAAAGGCACTTTACACAATTTTTCTTACTTCATAATCATCCAGATGTAAAAATGGGCACCTGACTCGGTGAGGTAAAACGTGGTGAAAGCAGAGGGATGGGCTCTGCCTTTGAATACTGTGCCCTACCAGTATATACAACTTGGATAACATCTCACTGACCCTACTGCCCCTACCTTTATCTTTACCTTTATCTTACCTAATGACATAAAAATAAAACACTGCATGTGCACAGCTATACAAGTTTGACAAGTTTGACAAGTTTTAGTTTGACAAGTTTTATTCAAATTGTACAGACTTGCAGGATGTCCAGTTGGAAACATCCTGAATTGTTTACTAAACATTTGTTAACTAAAGGTACTGTATAGCATACTGGGCATTATGGTTTAGACAGAACAGTGAGTTACCTGGTAAGGTACGTGTGCAACAGCTCCCCCTTGCCCTGTAGGTGGAAGTGCAGGCCAGGAAGGTCCTCTCTGCCAGCAAGTCCAGTCAGATGCACCAGGCTACTGCAAAGCTGACAACAGAGAGGCGCCAGGGGTAAACACAACCAAACAGAAGATTGAATGAAGAATGTGATTCTTTGCATTAGTGAAGTAGTTTCTCTGCATCTGTCGGGCTGACAACTTGAGTGACACAGAATGCACTTTACATTAGTTCAATTTGTCCGCAGGGTAACCTATATCCGTTGTGCTGCTAAACAGGATATCCAGGGATGTCAAGTTGATGGAAAGTAGTTTCATATTGTGATATTTTCCAAATATTGCAGTTTGAAGCCACCATCTGTCGACTTAATACCCCTAAATACATTGTTCTTAAAAAAGAATGGATAAAGGTTATCCTATGGATAAAGGTGAACTAGCATTACATAGAAAAGAACCTTTTCAGGATGGATGTAGTAAAAGGCCTTTGAAACGCTAAAAATGTGCAAAGACTTCCTGATCCGGTACATAATCTGAAACCGTGTGAATTTCATCCCAACAGATGTGCCAAAGTTACCTGTTCCCTTAGTGTATCCCTGTACTTGAACTCGCTGAAGTCCTCTACCCGTTCCGTACCGACCAGAGCGTCAGCGAGACACCCCCACAGCTCCGAGAACTGCTCCTTACTCCCAAAGTGCTCCCGGAGGGTCGGGACGGTGAGGGCCAGGGTGGCGTTGATTCGAACCTGAAACACATTGTACATCACAGGCTTAAACACAATGCTGATGTTGGCATGATAGATCGTCTTAGTTAGTAAACTACAATATGGTACAATTAGTATTAGTTTACATGTAGTTGAGTGGAGGAGGGCTATGTACAAGCCATGCAGGCTTCTCCCCTCCTCCTGCACTTTTAGTTAGGAGGTTGTTGTTTTGTTATGTGCAAAATGGAAATTAAGAAAATGAAGATTGAATCAATCAGTTCTTCAACTAAACCTTAGTAAAAGCTCAATGGAATTCTTGATTAAAATAAGTGCATAAGCTATGTAAAAACTATGCACCTTTAGACTGGTTTATTGAATTGAAACTCCTTACAGCCAAAAAGGCTGAATTGCAAGATTCACAATTAAAAAGTCTTACATACACAACAGTTAAAAGACTTCAATCAACTTATATGCATGTGTCTTCAAATTTACAACACAATAAAATACAATAATCAATACTCATCAATGCTAAATAAAACTTATTTACTGCTGTTAAAGAGTTTGACAATGTAAGGTATTGAACTTTTGGTGTACCTTGAAGTTCTTGCAATCTTTGATGGCCTCCTGCAGGGCACTGAACAGGGCGGGAGCCCAGGGTGCGGCCCCCAGGGGCAGGGCAGGGTTGTTAAACATGTTTCCTACAGCATAGCAGGCATTCCACCGCACCTGGGGACAAAACATTAATGTTTTTACAGTGAGTAAATCCCTAAACCTATGTCATGCCATGTTTGTGAAAAAGGCAACATTATTTTATTTTGTCAGAGAAGCAGAAAGATCCCAATGAAATAGTGCTGTAAGTTCATGCACATAGGTATGCAGTACAAGCACCGTACCACAAAAGTCTACATATTGTATACATCCTGTTTTCAGATACAATTTAATCTTTATAAGGCCATGTTGATTTGATTATATGGATGACATCCTCTGGGAACTCCAAAACTGATGCGAGCGAGCGAATAAAAAAGAGTTGCCTTCAGTATGAAATCAAAGTGGCCAGGAAGGTTGAACATAGGACTAAACACACATAGTATGGAATACCATGATCCTCTGAACCTAAATTTTCTGTACTGGTACCTCCCCCAACCAACAATAGATTTTTTTTCTTTCCGTCCTTTCACATCTTATTCTTTGACTTTAGATTCATTTTGGCATTCTATATATGGCATTAGTTATCTGTTTTCTGATACTTTTTTTTCAATCTACGGAATATTTGTGCTCATTTTACAGCTGCTTTGCACAATTTATTGTGTGGTCGAAAACTTTTTTTTTTGGAAATGGCCGAAAAATTGGTGCGAGCGCGGATGTCATCCATATAATCAAATCAACGTGGCCTAACTGGATATAAAAACGGATATTTACATTCTGTTAACTATTCATTCAAATTTCTATCATCAGTGAAGACAACAGGTTACTTGGTCAGATTGCATAGGTACAGTTACCAGTCTGGAACATTACCTAAACCTCTGTACCTGCACCTGAGGTTACATGTAGGTTCACAGCATAAAAATGAAGGCCCTTGTCTCCCACCTTAGCCATGCCTGTCTTCACACACTTAGTGAGGACCTGGGCTGTCTGCTCTACGTACTGGCGGAAGTTGATCTTGTCTGGGTACAGATGGAGGCATAAGTTAACACAAAGGCAACAAAGCATTAATCCAGGAAAATAAGTCAAATATGGTAAAAGAAGTCTAGATGTACATGCCTTATCATGGCATGCTGTATTACAGGGTGCAGGCAAACAAAATAGCATAACAACATTTTTTTTACTTGAAGTTCACCACAAAACAAGGCTTATGGAGCCACTCATGCATTTTGGGTTACGGTGCTGGATTCTAAAGACAGATGTTTGTTTAACCTTGTGTTAAAACAATCATTAAGACATCATAAAAGTTAAATCTACATTGCTTTATTCCATTATCTCCCTGAAAGGTATTGATTTTGGTGTGTCTGTTTGTGTTTCCAAACTTATTTCCACATGCTAGGCATGTCTGGGACACTGACAGGAGGGTACTTTGTAGGTCAAAGAATAAAGCTCCCAGAAAGGTCTCAGAATAGGTTATCAAAGGTATCATAGGTTAATCTCATTTCCCAGTCTCAATTTCCTGCTACATGCATTTCTGTTGCCATACTGGAGCCAGTGTGAACATGCAAAGACAGCATCAACGGAGAAATTCACAAAAAGAAAAATATATATTTCATAGAAATGAGAGATCTTTGAACTCTTATTGATTTCAAAGCAAAGCTCCGATTAGTTGGGTAGCCCTGGCTATATTTCTCTCTATACAGCCGAATATATCAAATCAAATCAAATGCAAAGCTGCATCGCTTTCAGTACCAAGGGCAGGTTGGTGTTCCATTAGACTTTCTTGAAGACACTATAAAACCAAAATACAACATTTTGGTCACAAGTATAGTTCAACAGCACTGATAAACATTATTCGGTTAACACACACAGATTCATTTGAGCCAATGTCAAAGTCTATCTATTTTTGATTCCATTGTTATATGTTGTGTATGTTGTGCCCAGTGTCCATGTTTTCTGTGTAATTTTGTTACTTCTGGAAAAAAGACTGGAAGAGTAGCTGTAGCATGTAACTGCTACAGCTGTGACAGGAGTTAATAAAACAGGAAACAAAAAACAATTCTGAAACTGTTCTCACCAAAAGCGTCAGGCCGGAGAAACCTGACCAAGTTCCCCAAAGTCCTGACAGCATTGGACTTGACCTTGTCATGGTCAGCCGCACCCTTCAGGGCAAGGTTAAACAAGCTCTGCAGAAGGACGTCCGAGAAGTTATCGGTGAAATCTGCCCCCAGCTCCTCTCTAGACAAAAATGTACAAAATGTAGTGATCAGTACCGAGCATCTGATGACTAATACCAGCTTGATCAGAGAAGAACAAGAAATAGTCATGCCTACAAGTACCAGTACAAGTACAAGTAACTAAAACAACAGGAGCTAATTGACTCATTTGCATTAACTGTGTCTTAGCCTTGATATCCTTTGAAATCCAAATTGTCTTCAGCTTGACTTTGGCTTAGCTTTGTTTTCTTTGGAATCCAAATTGTCTTCAGTCTGAATTGTCTTACAACCTTTCCTATTGGACATCTGAAATTGTCTTCATTCATAGTTAGAGTATAAAAGACCTGTTTCTTGCAGGTCACTTCAGTGTCACTGACGAAGGAAAGTGGATTCTTTCCGAAACGTCTGACCGTTTCAAAACCATATCCAGTTGCTTGAGTAACTATTTTTGGCGTACAAGTACCAGAGTTATCAACCCAGGATTGAGGCATTCAAACATTTTTCCCAAGAACTATTGTAGAGTGGAACCAGTTACCACAAGCACAGTAGAGTCATCCTCACTTGCTAGAACACTTGCAGCTATATGCGTAAAGGTTACATGTGACGGGTTGTTCAGTTTAATATATCCTGCTGCTGCCGCGCTGTCTGCCTACAAAGCTGGTGTGTTATGCCAAAGGGCAATTATACTGGCTACAAAGGTACATATACATTCAATCACTGGGAGTGAAAATATGTACATAATAGGAGTACTTGAATGTAAGTTCATCTGTGACGGTAGTTAACATAATGATACGATTTTAAGACTTTATATCCGTGCACAAAAATAAAGCGCTTACCAACAAGCTTTCGATCAGTCCTCTGATCCTTCTCAAGTTGTAATGACCCAAGACCTAAGTCGCACTTCCATCCACATAGAATCTCCGGGACACTCTGTGGATTTCGACAAGGTGGAGATACTTGATTCCGAACAGGATTACTTTCTCAGGGGAGTGAAAGAGGCCATTTACATCAGAGCCCATCAACCTTCCCTCAACAGAGACGGGGGCCGATACCGACTGTCAAGCACCTTTGACCCTTCACTGACGTCACACTTCCGTTCCAGAAGTGCGACTTAGGTTTTGGGTCATTTCAACTTGAGAAGGATCAGAGGACTGATCGAAAGCTTGTTGGTAAGCGCTTTATTTTTGTGCACGGATATAAAGTCTTAAAATCGTATCATTATAATAGGAGTAGTTTGTGGAGAGGAAAGACTTACTTGTTGCTGACGATGGTGTTGCTGAGGTTGCCTAGCGACCAGGCAGCCTTCCATCGACAGCTGAGGTTCTTCTCCTCCAGACCGAGCGTACAGGCCTGCGCAACGTCCGCCAGAAACGAGATGTCCTGGATTTGGAGGGAGGGGGAGTGTTTGAGCTTTGCAACTTTTAAGTCAACCTTTTGACAGTTGTCAAACCTTCAATCAGTGGCAAGGTGATCTTGTGGTTAGAGTTGTTGACTTACAATCTAAAGGTTCTTACTGTTGAGCCTCTTAGGAAAGGAACTTAACATCTATTTCCTCACTCAACCAGTTGGCTTGCCTGACAGTCCTTTACCCCCAAATCTCTTGTCTTATTTTCATTAATTTAGTCATCTGGGTAACTTCAAATGCCTCATCATGCCATCCCAACATCTGCTTGGAGAGAAACATATGACATCTAACAGTTATTTATTTCTTCATTGGTTTGCCTGGTCAGGACTGCCCAACTAGCCTGTGGCTTTTGGAAAGGGCCCTGCTGACAAAAACTGAGACAATACAAATGGATACTTTCCCCACCTCCTTGAGACAGGGGTACAGCACATAGACCACATCTAACTTTCAAATGCCTGATCATGCCATCCCAACATCTGATTGTCAGAGTTACAACCATTAACTACGATAGCACAGTATATAATTGTTGTAAATAGTTCAAATTTGTTTTTAACTGAAATGTACTACAATGTTGTATGCATTTTTAATATGTAATTAGTTGTATCTTTTGTGTTTGTTTATCATACTTGTATAACAGTACTGTACAAAAATGATTGTCAAGCATTGCAATTCAGCCCCTCAGGCTGCAAGATTTGTCATATTTCTTTTGAACAATAAACCAGTCTACTGCTTGAAGAGTGAACATGTGAAATTCCCCACCTCCTTGAGACATGGGTACAGCACGTAGACTCCCAGTGCGTGGACGGCAGCTCCCCTCACACTCCACTCCTCATCATTAGTCAGTCCCAGCAGCAGGGTGATGCACAGGATGTGTTTGTCTGTCTACAGGGGAGCAGAATATTGCATTTAAGTTCACGGGGATTTAGTTTCCTAGTAGTGGAAAAAGGACTGTTCGCGGTGGTTATCAGTTTGGGGTACCACCATGCACTGTAGTCTCTTACTGCCATGGAAAAATGTTCGCGGTGGTTGTAAGTTTGTGTTGAATTGGCAATGCAAAAACCGCAAACATAAAACCAACCACTGAAAAAATTTCTGCATATACAGTATTGCAGATTCAAACCAACATCAGTTGACTTGATATCCCTAAACACCTTGTTTTGAAATACAGGGAATATAGATTAACCTGCGGATAAAGGTGAACTAGCACCTGTGTTCATTGTACATAATATATCGTACAAGAAACATTGATGTGTGGGAATCGCCGACTGTGCTGTTTTCAAGCTGATGACCTACATTCAAGTGCAATAGTAATGCAACAACAACAGTGCAATATAGGCAAAGTGCATTACCGTATGTATCAATCTTTACCTTGTGCCTTCCAAATTCTATCGATCTGATTAAGGAGTCCGCCTAAGTGTCTTTTTTTTAATCATTCATCTTGTATGCGAGTGTGTGTCAATTTTAACCGTGTTTTGTGTAAAATATCAATAAAGATGATGTTAACCCCCCAGTGAAATCTGGGCTAGAAATACTTTTTTCTGCATACCTGCTCTGGTGCAGATAACATTGAAAATTACCTTCACCAGACAAATTTTACCTGCACCACTCTGAATTTAGGAAGTACGGATCATGTTCAGGAACCATTGCTATTTTCTCTTTCACACTTTACAGGTGGTAAGAGTCATTGCAGCTAATAACAATCCATATAGTATTCCTACTGATATGATATTTAATGTATAAAACCCAGTACATGGACCAGTGCATGTTAGGTGCAGGTAGACAACAGAAATACTTGCACAGCTCCAATTTTACCTGCACTAACCTGCATAGGCAGGTGGTATTTCGAGCCCTGTACATGTTACCCACTTACTGATAACAGCTGGAAGACCTGAGCCCCTGTGTTGGCCAGACACTGGCAGCCACAGCTCCTGAGTAAGGTGTGGTCCAGGTTCTGTAGGGCCGAGGGGAGGGGGCCACTCAGCAGGGGTACCCAGAAGTCTGCAGCCTCTCTGTCTGTCAGGGACTCGGGTGCTGTGGACTCTACCTCCTTCACTAGGACTGCTCCAACTTCCTCCACAAACTACAGACATGTCAAGTATAGAAAAATATTAAATCTTAACTCAGCTATGCTTCTGTAAATTCATTCAGCAGAGGCACCCAGAAGTCTGCTGCCTCTCTGTCTGTTAGAGACTCCGGGGCTGTGGACTCCACCTCTTTAACCAGGACTGCACCGACTTCTTCCACAAACTACAGACATGTCAAGTAGAAAATTAGAAAACCTTAACTCAGCTATGCTACTGTAAATTCATTCATTCATTCTTGCAGGGGCTGCTGAGGGGCAGTAGAAGGGGAAAGGAGCAGTATTTTATTTATCTATTTATTTATAATTGTCAATCTTGTAGGGTGGTCCCTTCAGCTGTCAACAACTGATTTCCAAGGGAGCCCTGCAACAAATCAATCAACATTACAATTCATATAACATAACATAAAGCGTAAATAGTTAACTTATCTGACCGACTCAAAATAAGTTAAACGCTACCAACTCAAAATCATTAATCACAGTTTGATTTGGGGGTTGAGAAGTCACAATGAAAACCATGACATGAATCCACCGTGAATGTTTAAAAATTTGTAACTGCATGTTTACTGACTAACATAACATACATTGCTGGCAGAATCCATCTGTAAAGATGAGGGTTAATGTGCATATTTGTCACACTACAATACACGTTATGCCCCATACAGACCTTTCCTCCCTGTAGTTGTAACGCTGTGTTCTGCTCCTGTAGAACCCCGCAGAAAACCTGGGACAGCTCCGCTAGGTGGGGTCTGGAACATTGTACAAGACACAATAATTATTATAGTTTCAAGTCATGGTCATGTACTTATCATCAATAGACATATTAAAACATGTATTTGACTTAACAGTAGGCTATTGTCCCATTACCCAATATTTTCTACAACAAATACTCTAAGGCCCAATCTACACACAGTTTTTACCGATATCTGTGGAGATGTCGGGAGGGATATAGAACGTAGGGGGCTGGACACCCATGGCGCTTGCAGTCATAAACATATAGCGCGATTTTCCAAATGGCGTTATATGCTAATGAGCCTCCCCGAAGTCGGGAAGCATCTACACGCGCGCGAAGCTGTCGGGGACCCCTGCTAAGCTATCGGTAAGGTATCATACGAAGGGTCCGGACCTTTCGGGAGAAATTTTCCTGATATCTTGACGGCGATATTGGAGTTTCATCTAGACGCTGAAAAAAAGCTGTCGGCGAGAGGTTGTTGGCTCGCCGATATCGGGAAAAACCGTGTCTAGATCATGCCTAATTCATTAATTTCCCCAGGGACTTCATTTCCCAGGAGAAGGGGGAATGACATTTTTAAAGTGTTTATTAAATTAAAAGTTTGTTCCAATTCTGTAGTACAATGGTTAGGTAGTAAAACAATAAAATTGCAACGGTGGAGACATTATATCGAAACTGCAATCATTGCAAACATTTCAAGACTTACAGTACTCACCTGATGAACGGGAAGTAGCCCTTTGCCATCTGGGTCATGACCTGAATGGCCTCTGTCCTGACAGGAATGATGGGAAGGGTTGACCCCATGACCTGGGCGTGTCTGAGGCTGACCATCCTGAGACACCAGTCCAACAGCCACACCTTGGCCACGCCTTCACTCTCACTTTCCATTATCTGTGTCCTTTCCCTGTTTCCTTCTTCTTTGTTACTCTCAGACGACGCTCCTCCCTCTGTTGTTGAATCTTGTCCGGTTGTCTCTACACTGCTGTTAATGTTCATCTTTTCTACAGACTCTTGTACATGTACTGTCTCTCTGTGGTCGCCAGCCTTCGCAGGGTTTGTTCCTTGCTGTGGTTCCGTCCTGAGTTGTTGTGATGATGTTGCGGAGGGCGGTTGGGAGACTTTTGCCTGGACCTGTGGTGTGGAACTCACTGTCTTCATGACCTGTGTAACCTCTTGGAGTGGCGCCTGACAGGAAAAAAGCATAAAAAATATTTTGCAAGTTTTGCTGAAAGCAATTTTCTGCAATGCTTGACATGGAAGTACTTGGAATAGAACTTATAGAGCGGAACACCTTGCCACCAAGTACAGAAGGGGCAATCGCAATAGATTACCGATGCACCAAATATGAAACTGATCCATCATGCCATTCTTGAGCTATCTCGTAGACCATCAGACAACACTTACTGCTTAATATGCAAATGTTAAGTGTGGCAGGTTGTTTCAGTGCACTAGTAGCCACTCTTCATGCTGTATACATTATACCTGCAGAGCTGGTGTGTTACACCAAAAGACTCACTGAGTTATACCAGCTGTATAGATACAATAAAAAATGTAAGGAAATATTGATAATACCTGCACTGACAGGATGGAGTGGAAGCAAGTTAAGGATGCCACCTGGATGTCATACTCTGTGACAGAAAAAAGACAACAGTGACCAATCTTAAGTACTAGACAAGCTTTCCTAGACAAGTACAAAACAACATGAATCATGTATAACACACTATTAACCTTTTATTTCAGCTCTTTGAAGTAAAATGTCCTTACAGCAACATGAATTGCAAGTGCACCTTGTCAGACCCCTCAATTTATTCTGCGGGGATGGGCTCTATTAACCTGGAGTCCAGTCTTGTAATTTTTGTTCTGCTCCTAAAGGTTGCTAGCACAAATTTTCTAACAAGGCTGGACTCCAGGCTAGGGCTTCATCTATTTCTAGACAGTGAGAGTTTACATTACACAAACTAATAACAGCAACATGACTGGGTACCTTTGTGGCTGAGGAGTGGTCTGATCTGTCGCACCACCTTGGTGATCAGGCCAGGCTGGAGCCGGTGGTAAGGCACGTTGGGAATCAATGTCGCAAAACACTGGACAACAGGGAAGGGGACATGGTCTGTCATCAGACACACAGTCAAACCCGTACAAGTGCCCATCTTAGACAAAGTCACAGAAAAAAGGTTTGGACACATAGAAGTAAAGTGAGGACACAAATGTGTGATTACATTTTTACTCTTCCTCTTCTAGGAGGTAAAAAAAGAAGTGTAACTGCCTCATGTTCAGCACCAAGGCCAGTTACATTATAGATGTCCACTAGCCAATAGCCCAATTCCACTACCTTTTATCTTTTGTCTTAACACCATATAATATCAACAGACCATTGAGACAGATATAAAAGTCAACATAATTGCAAAAATGACATGTTGAATGGTACAAAAAGGATTGAATGGGTCTGTGGTTGAAGCAATTAGCCCTTTAGCAGCACAGTGTTTAAGACATGTTTACGGTGTCATGATTTTGTAGTGAAGAGGTCACCACCCCAAACAATACAGGATATGTAATACTGCAAATGCAGGAACTTTCGCGGTGGTTTACTGTTCACGTTTTTTGCGATGGTCACTTCACCTTGAACTTAAAACCACCGCGAACATTTTTCCATGGCAGTAAGAGACTACAGTGTATGGTGCTACGCCGAACCTTCAAACCATCGTGAAAAGTCATTTTTCATGCTACCGCGAAATTAAATCCCCGCAAATGCATTTACAGTACCTTGAGCAGATAGAAGAGTGTGTGCACATTGCTCTCCGCTGCCAGAGCCAGCAGCAGACATCTGTGGATCTCCTTCACAGTGGAGCCCAGAGTCACAGAGTAGGGGGTGAAGGCAGTCTGTTTGGGGGCCCTGCAAACAGGAGGATAAAATCTTGTTATAAGAAGAGGTTCTTAAGTCAAGCTGACCACAAATATTCAGAAACACAAACAGACACAGGCACACACACACAGACACACAGACACACACACACACACACACACACACACACACAGACACACCAAATACTATACCTCCATTTTTCATGGAGATAACAATCATAAGAAGCTGCTAGGGGGTCCAAACCTACACCACTTCTTCCTGACACCAAAAGCTATCTGCCATCAAACATTCAAGACCCTAGCATGTCCAGGACAAAAGATACAAAAGCTGGAAGTTCTGCTGCAGTTCCAAGGAGGGCCATAATTAGCTAGAAGGATGAATCAGTGACAGCTTGAACTCACGTTTCCTCAGCTGCAGCCAGGTACTGTTTGCTTCCATCCACCAGAGAAGACAAGACCAGCAGGGCATTCCCACGTGCCTGTAAATAACATGGTGTGAATTCTGTTATTTTTGCAGGGACTTTATCTCGAATTAGAAGGAGAAACTTTTATGATTTTTTGTCAGTGTTTAAAGCTTGCAGTAGAGACAATCCTGTATAGTGCACTTAGTAATACTGTAATTCTTGATTTGTTTATGGTAACTTAATTGTAGCGACCTCTATCAGCATTCACTATTCAACCACTAAAATTTAATGATTGTAATTAATAATATTTGATCATTGTGCTAAGGCCAGCTAGACCCTATTTCTCACCGCTAAGATTTAATGCCCTGAGCTATAGCTACTCCTTTCCCCTAATGGGTAAAATTACCAAATGCAGTATAAAATGTATTTATAGTATTTTGGAAACGCATATCTACATTTCAAGAATTTGTGGTGGAGAAGTCATCACAGAAATAAACCAACACTTTGCACTTCAGGGTTTAAATTATACATGTATGTAGCATCCTTTTGTATTATGTACAATGTATTTAATGTACAGACCTTTGGTGCCGGATCCTTCAGTATACTTGTGAACAGAGTGGGACTTTGGGGTGCCCCCACACTGCTGCATTCTGGGAGGAGGTGTGACCAGTACCCGAACATGAGCCGCTTGTCAGTCATCTGTGCCGTGTTGTGGAGACAGTTCAGGGCAACCTCCCGCACTCGGGACAGGATCGACCTATAGATCATAGGTCATCATCATATCGTTCTGTGGCAATACTGCAGCCAGACTAGCTATATAGGTGAGTTCCATTCCTGGTGTACCTGGTTAGATGCTATGTCCTTAGGTAAGGCACACAACTTTAATTGCCCAACCCAGGTATGAAAATAAATGGGTCCCTGACTTTGAGGAGAGATGGGCTCTACCTTCCAATACCAAGCCCTAGTCAAAGTGAATAACAACACAATGCCCCTAAATGCTACCTTTAGCTAGAAGAGCTAATTTCTGCACACTATCTGATAACATTCTTTTGATATCTATGTTCTGCAATACATAAATGGTTATTATGTAATCCAATTACTATCTACTGGTGATTTGATACATATATATATATTCCAGTGATTATTTATCATCCTAACTCATCAATCTTGTTCCATTCCTACAGGAAATTGTCTGAAGGTAAATCTGCACAAGAACCTTAGTCTGGTGAGATGTCCCGCCTCATTGTCAGAGTACTCCGACTCCGAGCTGCTAGCCAGGCCTCTCCAGCTGGAGCGGTAGTCACTTCCTTCTGAGGAGGAGTATCCTCCAGTACTGTCTCCTCTCTGTTGAAGAAATGTTCATATACATAAACATCTCCAGGCCAGGGCTTTAGAGACACCATGACTGTTAGATTACTTAGAATAGTCTAGGTCCCCTGCTAATGGAACAGTCCACGCACGCGGACTGAGCCCCCTGAGGCAGAGGGGAGCTTTAGTCGGCTTGGAGAGACTCAGTGTGGATATTGTGGTTCTGTTACATGTGTGTGTGTGTGCTTGAACCTGGTGTGTTACATTTAAACCACGGGGCAGCGCCGACTCTGGCTTCCTTTAAGACACTCTTAAAGTAATGGAAATGACTGAAATGAAGGAACTCAAATCATGTAGCAGCTCTCACTATTATTATAATTACTAGTATTTTGGACTATGTAATGTGTAAAATTGCGTAAACTTAAAAGACTCATTAGGTCTTTAAAGGATGTAAACTGTATATACTTTGTCTGACCCTCATGACCTCAATGAAAAGCGGCCTGCAGGCCGATTTAAGCTGTCATGAATAAACAAAAGCTCAAACAAACAAACAAAAAGGATATACAATACAAACCAACAAAGTTACATACATACATACAAACAAACAAAGTCACCTCTCTCCTGTGCCTGTCATGTGCCTTGAGGGGACTCCTGGGGGGTGTGCTAACAGGGGGGGCCCTGCCGGCAGGAGACCAAGAGGGGGTGTTCTGCATCGGTCGTACGTCAGGCTTAGCTGTGTCCTGGTCTGTCTGCTGTTGCTTTCTCTGTCTCTTCTTCTTCACTCTCCTTCCCCTGGGGGTGGATTGGGCTGAGGTATCTTCTGTTAGGAGAGAGATTGCCATTGTAGCTGGTGTGTTACGCCAAAGGGTGGCCTGGTAACCATACCGTCGGGCACTTGCCGTTATCTCTTCGGTATGGTGAGGGTAGCTGGCCTGTCCAGTTAATTAGTGCAGGCGTCTATCCAGAAATGGCATCAAACCCGCAAAGTCTCATTCTTATGTCCACTATAAAAAAACTATCATTGCCTCTTGATGAGGTACATATAGACTAATGCAGGCAAAAATGCCAGCAAAATATACTACATGTGTACCTGTAAATCTAGACATGTTCCCTGTGGTTTCATTTCCCAAGTCCTGTTAGCCCTCAAGTGATAATTATGGGTGCTAGAGAATATGCTAACCTTTGTCAGAGTCCCTGTCCTTGGTGGTGGCTCTCTTAGGACTGGGGTCGTACTGTGACACCGGGGTGGGGTAGAGTGTGGCAGGCACCTGTAGAGTCTGACCAGGTAAGCCATATAACATGTATACCTGGGGAACAAATATAAACAATAATTTCTTAGAATTTCACAGAGAACTTAACAAGTTATTGAACAACTGAAACAAGATGTCACTAAAGTTTATTTTACAAAGTGCGATTGTACGTACTAAGACGTTTTTTGAAACTTCAATGAAACTTTGAAAGATAGCAGGTTTGGTTGCACAAAAAACTGCTGCTTTTTTGTTTTAGATAGTTGTCCAATGGACAAGGACTTGTCACTGTTAGTTTGAAACCTGACTGTTCTTGTTCACTTGATTTGTCTACATGATCTAAAAGCCATGGTCCACTGTGTGTCTTCACAGTGCAAGTTTTTAAGTCACACTCACACTATCCATGGTTAGTGAGCTAAACTAATTGCAGATCACTTTTCACTGTAATTTTTGCAGATGAAGACTTGGGAAATGCCGTACCCTGCAGACTGCTAGGAGAGACCCCAGACTCCCAGGCTGGATGTCTGTGGTAACTGACAGCAGGTTCCTCATGCCTTGTAGGGTACACAGGATCAGCTGGGAAATAACAACAGAGTGCACACTGGTGTTAGTTACAAATACAGGAGCTATCTACCAATCAAAAATCATGATTACAATAAAAAATCATGATTATACTAGGAGAATATCCAGAGCACAAGAACCAAACAAAACCAGACAATGTGCTGCTATACTGTGGAAAGCCTGCCAGGGATAAAAAACTACTTGCAAGCACATACCAACATACCAAATATCATTAAGATCCCTCTGTGACTCAAGGTACAAACAAACAAACACAGAAAAAAATATAGACTAATCTTGATGAAAGTAACAAGAAAAACAGTTGACACTATCTAAGGCATGCAATGGCAATGAGATACATTATTTCTTTCACAGTGACACAAAGACATGGACATTTTTCAGTAAGTTTTATTTCTTTATTAATAAGTTTATTGTCTGTTATGTAATAGATAGTGCAGGAGTGATGATAGTACAACAAACAGTCTCAATGACCCACTAGGAGGTCAAGGGATAGGTAAGATAAGGTACGTAATGAAAACAGTGAAAGAGAAAATTTGGAATTATTGTACCTTGGCAAACAGGATATCATCGACCTGTTCAGGTTTGGGTGTCTGTAGGACTGCCATCAGGATGGTGTACACTTTCCTCAGGTATTCATCAGGGATGGTCTGACCCTCCGGACTCCTGCAGATCATAATAGTGGGTTGGAGTTACTTAGACAACAAGTTGAACAACTAGTTTTCTCACAGTATTTGTCATGTTTCCTTGAAACCCTAATAACTACCTACAAACTAAACTTTCCATCAAAAGGATCTTATGGCTGTTATAGATTCAAAAACACAACTGTACCCCTGCCAGGGATGAACCTCCTTCAAGAGATAAAACATCAATAGATACAATGTATGTGACAGTGGAAATCATCTATTATTACTGTTGCTATATCATCTGTGTTACAATGTTATTTTGTTGTTCTTTATCTGTATGCAGTTTAATAGTTGTTGTTGCCATACGTTGTATCCTGTACAATTGTCGAGCAATAAAGTTCATTCATTCATACTCTCTTCATGTAGAGAAAGCCCCATCTATGGAAGACAATTCTGACTTACTGAAGGCAGAGGTTGTACACGCACGCTATTGCAACCTTCTTGATGTCCAAGTCGGGATACTCAGGTTGCACAAACTGCATCAACAGACCTTCTGGACCAATCAGCTGGTCTAAGTACTGAGAAAAAAAAGGCAATAATGAAATGCTATTTCCACAAAATTGTTCAGTTTTATTTTTCTTTACAACCCAAGACGTGATACATACCTGCCATTAACATTGTATAAAGTATACATGAACAATGTGTATTGTGTACCTGTGCAAAATTTCTTTGGAAAAGAATGTTTTAATTCACTTATCTTAACAACAGATGGAAATGCCAGTAGCATTAGAATAAACTACTGTACATCTTGAAATGTTTGCATTGCTTTTATTTTTGCAGTTTTCACAGTAACTCCTTCACCACCAATTCATGACACTGCGAGTATAATTTTCCAATTCATTACTTTAGTATAGTATTACCAAATTTACTTGTCAAAAACGAACTCCTTTCTCCTCTTACGGGGTACTGCAAAATTAAATGAATCTACAGCAAACTACTCACCATGGCAACAGCGGGCCCCCTCTGGTACAAAAGCTGTGCCAGTGTGCGGAGGATGTCAGGCAGAGTCCATGGTCTGCAGACGGACACTGCGCGCATCACGTACTCTACACATGTCTCCAGTGATCTGCCCTGGATCACAACCTGGCAAAGTTGCCAACATGCAAAAAGATGATGATGAAAGTTTCCAAAAAGTGTTAAGTTAAGACAATCTTACAATCAATGCCCACAATCTTGTTGATGATCATTTTAGCATAAAGGGGGGGTTGTTGGGCTGTGATCAAATGTAATATTTATAATCCATAGTCCATTTTGGCTTTGGTTCTGGTTCAATACCAGCCAACACCCCTTTACTAGTAGTTGGGGCCAAGCACCCATTACTGAAATCCGTTGCCATAGGCATGGGGTATCACAAGACTGTCACTTTTATGCAGAGGCACGTTGCCTGCACCTGCCTCTACTGCCTCACATTGACAAGGAAGACAATTCCAAGTTCTCCGCTCTTCAGCAAACAGAATATATTGTCCTTGTTATCATAATACAAAAATTTGTTTCTGCATCTATATAGATAGTGCAGCACACTAGCTAAATGTGTAAAACTTAAAGAACTATTAAATAATGTAGGACTTTACATTTTTTTCATGTACATGTACAAGCTGGTGTGTTACGCCAAAGGGTGGTTATACTGGCTATATTGATAAGGATACAGATACTGAATTTACAAATGTAATGTTATTTTCTTCTTTGAACACTTACCTTTTGTCCACTGAATCCAACAAGGTGCCTGAGTAAATGGCAAACTTTTGTGACCAGGAGCTCATAGTTCAGAGGGACCAGTTCACAGGCCTTGCATACTAGTCCCACAGCCAGCTAGGAGGGAGGGAGATAATATTTGCTCAGATCCATAATTTTGGCAAAACATACTGTCAGGGTAAATTGTACAGTATTTGTACTTGATGTGGAAAATGCAATATACAATACTTTATACATGTATCATGTTTTCTCTTTTTTTCTAAAGAGCGTAATTATTTCACACACGTTTCTAAATTATATCATTGACATGACATTTTCTGTAGCATTCGAATTAATTATGATTTTTCAGATACAGATCTTCAAAAGTGGCCACTGCCAATTTACTGTCATTATAGGCAGTCAATCGTTCTTAATCGTCACTTTCATATGCCAAAGCTGAAGGCTGTCGCTACAACACTTTCATCATAGAGATATGAATAATTGAAAAGTGCATGTCATACACCTGTTAACGTTAGTGCATGATTGGGGAGGGGTGATGAGTTACCAACCTTCTCATCTACAAATTTCGGGGTCTGATAGTCGAGCGAGTTGAGCTCGTCCAAGAGTATATTCAGCTCTATCTTGAACTCCTCTCCTTCCCGTGGCACCAGGCTTAGGAATTTGGCGGTGCAGCGTCGGAAAACGTCCGCATCGCTCTGAACGAAGGCCCGCTGCTGCCCCTGCGGCCGAAGTGAAACTTCTTCAGCCATTTTCTTGCTGCAGTTTGAACAGGAGCTGCTAGACGGCGCGGCTGCAACCAAGTTTATTGCTGCAGTTTGAATACAAGCTGCTAGAGGTCGCTGCTGTATCCCCCGGTGTATTCTCGCGAGATTTGAACGAGAGCTCTTGCCGAAGATGTGATGTCATATATAAACAGGCAGCCTCTCTCCTTTCTCGTCTGCACCGCCGGAATCAGCAAAAAAAAAATTGTTGACGACAGCCAGAGTATTGCGATTAGGAAACCGGTCGATCTTTCCTCGGCTAGAAAAGAAGATCGTCAACGTTGTTACGTCGGCTGTATGAAGATGAACGCCACGGGGGATAGCTGACAAGCCGAAATCTCGCACGGTCATTTTTGACGGAGGTCTAGTAGAAGAGTCGAGGACAACTGCGCTGTTTATACACTTTCCTCAGTGCCTCTCTTCTAAGACGACACTGAGAACTTAAAGTGACGGAAAATGTCGGCCGACTCGCCGAGGAGGGGTTCTCGGTCGGCAGGGACGGTGGTGAGGCCGCAGGCAGCCGGGTAAGTGTCTGGGAAAGCTCGGCCGATTGCGACACTAGTAAAAACAACACAGCAGAGTGGCGCCATTTTTAAACCATTTTGTTGCTTTGCCTGCCGTCTGAAAATGACGTAACCCGTATCAGGGGGCAGATATGTCTTGAAGTACTGACCCAGGTTTCTTAAGAATGTTATACGAATGCTGGTGTAGATTCCTCGTTTTCAAAAAGTTTCTGCAATACTTGTCAGATGACCCAGTATTGTGATATTGTTTATCTGAAGGACACTGCTAAATAAGCAACAGGGTTTTATCTTTTTAAGTTTTGATAGGAGGGTCTGCATGATCTTTTCCGTAAGGCGTAGGCAGGCCTTTTTAATTTCCGTAATTTGTAGAGAAGCTATTTTATTTCACGTAATTCGTAGTGAGGATGGAAAATTTCACGTAAAGCGTAGACAGTGTATTTCACGTAAAGCGTAATCGAGCCTTAAAATTTCACGTAAAGCGTAATCTAGCCTAAAAATTACCCGTAAATCGTAGCCTGGCCTCCCAAATTTCGTAAGTTGAAGCGTAGTCTACCAGTTAAGTTAGCCCGTCAAAACACAGGAAATTGCGTTTCAGAGGATCAAGATTTCAAAATTTCTCTCGGACCTCCCTTGCTACTCCTTTCACCTTCGGTCATCGACATGGTAAAAATATGTATCGAGGGGCCTCGCCCTCAAAAACCTTTATTGCTATAAATAGAAATGTAATTGAAGTTAGCTAGCTTAGTCTGCCAGTAAAATTTATCCATCAAAATGCAGGAAATATCATTTTAGAGAGTCAAGATTTCAAAATCTTCATGAATCATGGTCCTTCCTTTCGACGCCTCGCGCCTTTGGCTCTCAAAATGCTGAAAATATGTTGGGGGATATGTCAAAACTCAAAGACCTGTTTTGCTAATAGAAATATCATTGAAGTTAGCTTAGTCTACCAGCAAAATTTGCCCATAAAAATGCAGGAAATATCATTTTATAGAGGGTCAGGATTTCAAAATTTCGCGGGACCTCCCTTGCCACTCTTCGAGTCGGTCATCAACTTGGTAAAAACGTGTATCGTAGTCTCGCCTTCAAAAACCTTTTTTTTTGCTGATAGAAATGTCATTAAAGTTAGCTTAGTCTGCCATCAAAATTTGCCCATCAAAATGCAAGAAATGTCATTTTAGAGGGTCAAAATTTAAAAATTTTCATGGTATTCCTTTGCGCCGCCTCGCGCCTTCGGCGCTCGAAATGCTGAAAATTTGTTGTGTGTGTGTGTGTGTGACGTGTCAACCTCAAACACCATTTTTGCTGATAGAAATGTAATTCAACTTAGCTTTATATATTAGCCAGCAAAATTTTGCCCATAAAAAACTCCCTAGGAAATGGCGTTTCAGGGGGTCAGGATTTCAAAATTTTCCCGGAATTCCCTTGCGACGCCGCGCCCCTTCGGCACTCGACTTGGCAAAATTATTTTGGGTGGCATCACCCTCAAAAGCTTACACTGAACCCCTGGGAATCTTTAATTAGATATGCAATTTAACTTAGCTTTCTCTGCCAGCGAAAAATTCCCCTCAAAATGCAGGAAGTAGTGTTTCAGAGAGTCAAAATTTCAATCTTCTTATGCCCCCGCCTCTGTCGAGTGTTGCCAGCCTTCCAGAATTTAGCGTAAACCGTTGCCAGCCTTTATGAATTTAGCGTAAAACGTTGGCGGCCTCGTGAATTTAACGTAAAGCGTTGTTGACCGTCCAGAATTTAGTGTAAAGCGTTGTCAGGACCCCCCATGCAGACCCTCTGATAGGGCAGATGTAAAAATCATACGATGTACATAGTGATATGGTGCTATGTGATTTAATTTGTGTGTTTGCTTAGTACTATTAGTAGGGGAAAATGTTTAATTGCCTACTTGGTAAACTGCCACTTGGCATACATACATAAAAAAGCAAGGTTTGCACTTCTAGATCTTCTTCTTTCGTTTTTGAGGCTACCAACTTCAACTTGCTGAAGACCTTTGTAGCCTACATACTCATTTTTCACTTGAGTGAAGTGAGGAAAGTCGTGTAAAGTGCCTTTCCCAAGGGCATAAGATCGGTGACACGGCGGGGTTCGAACTCAGGACCTTCTGGACCTGAGTCAAACGTGCTGCCGATTGCGCCACGCGGTCCCACTGATTAGTATCCCTGCGTATCGGACAAATTTAATTGATCCACTCACACCAGGATGGACCCCTACTCTTTCGATAAGTGTCTTTAATATGTTCAGGGCCTCCTCAAGCTCCTCAAACATGGAACTACCATTTAGGCCCAATTTACACATTAAGGCACTTTGAACGACAGGACAGTGACCTAGGAAAGTTTCCGTTTTATACCCACCCCTGCGGCGCATCACAGTGCGGCGCGTTGCCGTGAGCTCTGGTAACCCGCCGTGACATTTGACAGCGTGCGTTTTCAAAATGGCGGGAATAGAAGTTCTGTTGTTGTTGTTCATCCGACAGATGATCATTTTCTTGTCTACTTGCGCGTACATGCAGCGCCAGGCATTGCGCAGAAGACAGCTTGTACGTTGTAGGGATCGGTACCACGACATTCAACGGGCAGCCGTCTTCGCTGCCATTTCTATCATTGAAGCTCAAGGCCACGTCAACCGAACAGTTTGGGTGCTTGAGCATACCAGGAGCGCCGCAGAAAAGGCTGACAAAGTGCCACCGTACCACTGTGTCATTTCATAGGGCTAAAGTGGAGAGAAACTAAAAAGGTTGCCCATACATTTGTAAAAGATGCACCCATCTCCATTTCTGTAGCCCGTGGGCCACACATTTGTGCAAGCCACTACAGAAGGAGGCTAATCAATCTGCTGGTGTGTTTAAAAGAGACACTAAACCAGAGTGACAGATTGATGACCCTTACTTCCACATGAGGTCAAGTGTGTAATATTACACCTTTTGTAGCCATTCAATATCATCTACTTGAACTCTGATCAAATTATATTGATTGATTGATTCTATTGTCATGTGATAGGTGGCTCTATTGTCACAATCTAAATTGCTCAACATTGATTGCATGATTTGTCTGATGTTCTTTTATTATAAAATGTTCAACTGTATGAATAATGAAAGAGTATTTTGCAGGCATTACACAATGAAATGTCACCGGGAGTTTCAGTAAAAAATGAGTAATAGTTCATTTGAGTATAGCCTAGAGGGTTCTGGTATGCTTTTAGTGTCAGATCGTATAGACAACACTGTGATTTGAGTAGCTACATTGTTTTAAACCAGTGCATCAGCAGCTGTGTTTCTAACTTTGTTTTCCAGATAATTTTACCACTAGTAATATTCATTTTGTAAAATTGCTGATTTTTTGGCTCAAGCAGCAAATATTGCTTTTTCGGATTTTCCCTTGGCATTGTCCGTGAAAAGTGACTTGCTGATAATCGTATGGCATTGGTCCAATTTGCTATGGCACTAAGAGGACCCCTAAGTTGTAGAAAATCCTGTTAAGAACCCTTTGCCATGTGGCACCGTTGATAACGTTACAAAGTAATGCAAATCTTGAAATATTCGCAGTGGTTTCAAATTTTCCTTTTGCAATTCCACAGTGCCTCTTCACAACGAAATCACAGCACCACAAAGATATATTTTTGTGCAACAAAATTGCTTTACAAACTTTAAAAACACAGTAAAAGTCTCCTTTTCCCTACTACTACTAGTACTAGTACAAAAGCAAAAAATGAATCCCTGCAAAAATAAATGAAGTTACAGGTTATCTTATATATCTAGGAGTCCCTTATTCTTGGACTAGCTACCAGCAGTAAGAAGGAAATGAGTTCCCCTGTACAAGGCTGAAGCATGGATCAATTGAGTGGTTCTATCGAGCAAACTTTTATTGATAAAAATCTGCAGGTTTTAAGGGTAGAACGGTTAAGCCTTGCTGGTTTTCTAGAACATGTAAATGTAGCTCATTTACATAATCAATATGTCTGATGCTCTTAAAGGCCTAAAGTAGGTCATTGTTTGGTTATAATCGTTTGTCACTAAGAAGCTATGAACAGTATGTAACTTGATACGTATAATTGTTATATATTTGTATAAAATTTATTATTTATATCCTACAGACTACTGATACTTTGCTAAGATATGAAAGTGTAACCACTTACTTTACCGTAACTTTACTCTGATACTAAAGAAAGGCAAAGACGGTTCGACTAGATTCTGGTCCCAGTGAAGTACATTTATTGGAGCACAACAATACAATCAGGTAACAACAGATATGACAATCAATGCACAAAGGAATCCCTAACCATGACACGAGCCGTTTGACAATATTACCTAGGTTCGGACATTGCGTTGTGTTTGACTATACTGTACAATACTATACTCACAGTTACAGGCACGGATCAGGCTTCAATGCGGCTCGGCGGGTATTCCAGTTACGACCGTGCACGTGCTCCTCTGTACAGACTGTTATCTTACATGAACTGCACTCCTAACTCTAGTTTGCTGTTCTATTTATCTTACCCTAATTAGTCGGCGTTATTCTATTGATATTTATAAACCAGTCCTGTAACTTTTAACACGCAAGTACAAGGTTCCATTTAGCAGACAACCCTTTGTCTTGTAGAACAGGGTTGGCAGACAGAATTGACACAAGGCTAACAACCTACAAGATCAAAGAGCGGCTACATACATACATAATATACAAGGTGTGAATGCAAAGACAACCATCACTGTTGCTATGGGCTGTAACTAAACATACATAGAAGTAAAGAGAGTATTAACAATAGTATCATAACATGGCCAAATATGCCACTGTTACATCTACCCCCCTCCTTCGAAAGAAAAGGTGCTCCCGCACCTTGTCACATCTTCAACAATGGAGCATAAAATACATGATCAATTTTTCAACAACAATGGAGCATAAAATCCATTGATAATTTTTTTTTCACTTGGGCAATACAGTGGTAAAGAAAATGAACATTTTAACACAGGTATTCCAGAATCAACAAAGTTTTTTTCTTATCTTTCCATAGTCAATAGCACATATGATCATAGATTCGCGCCTGATTGACATAATCAATACTCGATTGTTCTTCACCTCATCTTGACACACTGAGACAATAGACTCATTATTTTCAAGGAAACCATACAATGAAAACAAGGTACAATACACAACTGGCTCAGGCATTGAGTGAAGTGTCACCATGGCACAAAAATTTCGTGTAAACAGGAACCATAGTTGCATTGCGACTCTACGAAGAACTGAGGGCAGTGTGACACACGCCGGAGTTTCCAGCATAGAGCACGTTATGAGGTGTGGGTCAGCAGATCACCATGGCAACCCACCATAAGTATATATCACCTTATTTCTCCCCGGGAAATGGCGGATACAGTAAGTATAGTAACCTCTGAGTGACGACAGCCTGTTGAGTACCGTATTTCACGGCCTCAGCCCAACTTTTAAAGCGGAGACCTCTCGGAGAGGGGGGTCTAACGTCACCGCGCTTCGAGCCCATTTACCTCTCCCTAGTTAGTTTGTCGCTACTAGGATCGGCCTTACTCCGCCCCGACACGGCCGATTGACCGTGCCGGCACAATGAACACATGTCATTGCTTTCTATGGAAGGGCTTACAGATACCCGAACGCACACTCTATACATTACAGTTTGATCGGTTCTCTCATGAACCAAGAACACATGACATACAAGACAGACGTGACAATAATGTCGTGACCCCAAACCACCATTTCCTTACTTAAACAAGTTCCTGAAGGAACGAATAATGCTGCCCAGTGGTGACCTCACGGGCGTGTCTGATGCCTTTTTCCCCTGACATATGCCCCGCTGACCCTGAGTAGATGGCAAAGTCACCTGTTCTGCCATATTGGGACACTTCTCTAGGCTGCCTGACCTCTGTGTTGCCTTAACAATACTAGACTGGTCTACAATAATCAGCGCCTTCGCTGGGTGTACGTCATGTACAGACATGTTGTTTGGAGAAGGACAATAGTTCACAGTGTTCACATAGAAACCATAACGGTCTGGGGGATGACGGGTGCGGGTCGACCGTCGTAGGGCTGGAGCGCCATCCTCGTCATCATCGCTGTCCGATGCGTCTTCAGGACTGGTGTGTTCAGCTGGCTGCACTGTCTCCCCATCGGGCTCCTCACTCCCTGACTTCACCTGGTCACCTGCTGTCCCGTCTTCCGTCCGGACGGGTGCCTCGCTCTCTGACTGAGCCGGGACAACTGTTGCCTCGTCTTCCGGATCACCTTCCGCTTGGGCTGGGGCTACCTGCTGGGCGACATCGTCTCCACCGACCGCGTCTGGCTGGACCGCATCACCAGCCTGCTCCAAAGCTTGTGGGTCCTCTCCACCACCCACTGCCTTGGCATCGGTCGGCTGCCCTGCATACTCCACAGTGTCAACTTCATCGTCGTCGCTGTCTGTTGTACTGCCATCACCTGGAACAACAACACATGGGGGTACAAGACCCCCTGGCCGGCGGACTGTCTGCCGTTTGACTCGAGTCCCCGGGGTTAATACATGGAGCCCATCCCTACGTGAAGGAACACTGTCTCGAGCCTTTTCCTTGTCTTCACAATGAACAGGTTTGGACTCAGCATTACATGTATCAACTTCAGACACCCCAGACACTGACTTGTGTATTTCTTTCATATTGCCTGGACAATTAACCTGGTCATCCACAACATTGCTCCTGTTGCCATTCCTTTTCCTTAAAGGACAATGTGCCTTCCAATGACCAAACCGGCGACATACAAAACAAGGATGCGTCTTTGGAGACGGTCTACTACGACTAAAATGACTGGGTCTACTCTTGTTTACATTGCCAACATTTAGATAACAAGTTCCCTTCCAATGTCCAAGTTTGTGGCACAGAACACACGGGTGTGTCTGTGGGGACCTGACCGTCCTACCACCAACTCGAAAGGTACAACTTCTAACAAAACGTTCCTGAAGAATGACAATGGACTCATTAAACCGTTGACACAGCTTGATAATATGTTCTTTATGTGCGCGCTCCATCTGTAGTACTGTTTGCCACAACAAAACCACCAAACCCCTGTACTGCCTCTCATCAACTCCCGAGATTTGGCACAGTCCTGGGATAGACCCCGGTGTCGGTGCCCCTACACCGGCATCAGGCGCGTACCGTCCGCCCTGACCCAGGCAGGCATGGCCACCCAAAACACCCCGTCCTCCCGTTTCCATTGCACAAACTCTACGCAAAGCCTGACTCGACGACAAGAACCAAGGCGCTCGAGTAATGTTCTTGCTAACAGTTAAACTCAGAGACCTACACTGCACAGAAAAACATATTACCTAGTCTACTTGTACAACTGCAGAAAGACATGACTTGTAATAACTTCCACGATTACCATGCGCACAGGCTTATACCAACAAACAGGCACAAATACATACACTGGGTAGAACAATCAAAAGGTAGAAAACAACTTACTGGTATTCCAATCTAGGCAAGAAAACAACAGCAAAACTTGGCCTCTACAAGGACGAACGACGATTTTGCATAATAATCAGACAAACACGAAAGCTTTACAACGTACAAACAATATAATGGAATATTGGCCATGTAAAACCAAAGAACATTCTTATCAAAACCAAGTGTTAGACAGACGCACAAGACTGTGTAAGTTTCGACAAAGAAATAACACCAATCCACCTTGGCACTTCGGACTGTCTGAACCTGACGCAGGACTTACAACCTCACACGTTAACTAACTGGAGACCAAATTATCACAACAACTTGTCTATCAACAACAATGGCCAACAACACATCATTCCACCTCCCTGGGAATTTCCGAGAGTAAAATTTATTTGATCTCAACCATGTAAGCAAACCTGAACACCAAACAAAACCAGTAAATCTCGGACATCTCAAACAACAGCACTTAGCAGAACGATCATTAGGGCTAAAAACAGCCATGTTCCATCATAAACACATCCAAACAAGTCAGGATGACTACAATACTTTCAGTGGTGCTCAGAACAAACATGTGCATAGCTACTTAGACTATAACAAGACTTTACTACTCCGAATATTACTCCACCGGGAGGGACAGAATCCTGGTCACGGCACCAATTTGTAACCACTTACTTTACCGTAACTTTACTCTGATACTAAAGAAAGGCAAAGACGGTTCGACTAGATTCTGGTCCCAGTGAAGTACATTTATTGGAGCACAACAATACAATCAGGTAACAACAGATATGACAATCAATGCACAAAGGAATCCCTAACCATGACACGAGCCGTTTGACAATATTACCTAGGTTCGGACATTGCGTTGTGTTTGACTATACTGTACAATACTATACTCACAGTTACAGGCACGGATCAGGCTTCAATGCGGCTCGGCGGGTATTCCAGTTACGACCGTGCACGTGCTCCTCTGTACAGACTGTTATCTTACATGAACTGCACTCCTAACTCTAGTTTGCTGTTCTATTTATCTTACCCTAATTAGTCGGCGTTATTCTATTGATATTTATAAACCAGTCCTGTAACTTTTAACACGCAAGTACAAGGTTCCATTTAGCAGACAACCCTTTGTCTTGTAGAACAGGGTTGGCAGACAGAATTGACACAAGGCTAACAACCTACAAGATCAAAGAGCGGCTACATACATACATAATATACAAGGTGTGAATGCAAAGACAACCATCACTGTTGCTATGGGCTGTAACTAAACATACATAGAAGTAAAGAGAGTATTAACAATAGTATCATAACATGGCCAAATATGCCACTGTTACAAAAGCAGCAAGCATCTTCCTTCCCATGATTATGTTATTGCAGGCTCATTATTGCACCTGGTATTTTGAATTTTTCTCTCCCAGTTTGACAACTGAAAATACATATTTATAAACTACAAATTTGTGTGTAAAATAGATACTCTGTCTGTGTCTGAACATTCTTTAAAATTCCGATTCTGAAGTAGCATGGACAATCGATCCTGAAAGGAGACACACTGTATAATTAGTTTGGCTGTCAGACCTAATCAAGTCTGGTGTAAGGCTTGACATGGTATTCTATCAATCAAGTCAGGCAAGATCGATGTATGTAGCTAAGTTTTGATGTAGGAAAGATGTACTGTGGGTATAGGGCCCCCTAGCAGTTTTCTCTGAAATTGCAAGGGCATTTTTATTAAGGAATTTCAAGGAGTATATCTGAAGAAATGAACAATGAATCTCCATTCTGTGTGGTATGCACTGGTAACTTGATTTGCCTGTGGATCCAACTAACAGTAACACTGAAGCAATATCTGCAACAAATCTACACGTAGGTGAATTATGAGACTTACTCCAGCTATATGGAGTGCATGCACTCTATGATTCTGCCATTATGAATGCCTAATAAGCTTCCTGATCTTTTAGGGCTGGTAGTATCTTGCATATGCATCTGGCTTAAAATACTACCAGCTAATACGTAATGGAAATGTCTGATGAACCTTGTTGTTCTTACTACATGTTTTACCTGGTTGTCAGTCAGTGGATGCATTAGTATGTTCAGGGAGAGGCACACTGAGGCCAATCAATTCCTAAATCAATTGTCTGTTGTTAATATAGTTTAAGCTACAGGTATACTATATGCAAGATGTCCTTAGGCAGGATAATCCTTGATGTCTTTCAAGCTACCACTGGTATCTAATGTCTTATTTCTTACCACTGATCAAACTAAACCTTTAAAGTGATCCTCATAATTGTTTCATGTGATAATTAATGAGCCTTCCATTAGGGATAATGTATGCTGCCACTAGCGATTTTCATTTCTCTACACCAATAGGTATACTTGTACCTTTTTTTGCTGAACAGTCTCAGTGAGATCACAAGAATCATTTGAGGTGGTACATATACCTTTTTATGTACTTGGTTTCTGTGTGACAGTTTTTTTGTGACAGTCTTGTACATCAAAGATTCATTTTAAGGTCTTACAAATCTGTTTATGCAAGGTTGGAAACGGCCAAATCCTGGTAAATCCAGATTCTCGCTCACTCATCACTATTGAAAGAAGTGGATGCTGAAACGCCTGTTTCCAAATTTTACACAGTTGCTTGAGTAACTATTAGTATTACCTTGAGTATGCTATTATTTGGGTGTCCAACCTTCATTGGTGTCCGGATCCAAATATGTTGGATTAGAGCTTTCGCCATAACAGGCATAGGTGTACAGAATTCAGCAACGAATGTTTGGAAATGGATACAATGTATTTGGGGTGTTATGAATTTTAATTGAAGATGTCACTGCAAAAACCTGCAAATAAAAGCAAATGCAAAAGACAGTAATTGTGACAGTACATAGAGCCTTTTTCCAGGAGTAACGGCAAGACATATTAGATGATTATTCACCTTGTAGGTTGGATACTTGATGGCATCGGTAATGTACCCTGACAATAGTTTCAACTGTGTGACCCTGTTGGCAGCATCAATTTATCACAAAAGTGCCTGGTAATTTATCATACTTACATCAACGTAACCACACTGGCAGTGTCCCATAGCAATTTATAGCCTTGAATATCGCATTGCGTCATTGACGTCCATATCTTAGGCAGCCTCCAGAATTTGAAACAGTTTTCCCGACTCATGGTTGACCCTTTTCATGAGTGGAATGTGGCTACAATATATTAAACGAGGTTATGTTGTCTGCATACACGTACTTAGCACTTCATAATGTGCTACTAAAGGATATGGCTTCAGCATTCAAACTTAGAACCCTTGGTAAAGCTTTATTAAATTTGACAAGATCACATAGTCATCAGCTCAATGGCTTGTTGGTTAGCTTGAAAATGACATTTCTTGAAGTTGTGAATTGATTTTTGTCTGAATACTTATATACTGATAATGTCTTGGTCAATATGGAACAAGAAACAGAAGTATTTTTTTGTCCGTATGTTTGTTTGTCCTTGTGTGTGTCTGTAGTTATTTGGATATTATTGTAGAGTGACAGGATGTGAGGCTGAAAATGGTGTAAACAGAGACTGGCAGGATGAGAAGGTTGGCTTGGCCTGGGTCCAAAGTTGTTCCCACGGGCTGACAGGAAAATGCATAGACAGTATTAGTGAGAAATTTACAATAATGAATAAAACAAAACATGCAGGAAATATTTTACGTTATGAATTCTTTGTTTTTTCCGTGACATTTCTGAAAAGGTTAAGCCTGGACGTGTTTTCTAAGAAAAGTGCAAAAATCCTGCCTTGTTATGGATTTCGCTCCTCGATTGTCTTTTCTGGTTACGCAGTGGGTGGCCTGACCTTCTCATGATGGGAAAGGCTAAAGCGGTTTATGCAGGATGATGGATCATTGTGCTTCACACATGAGTGATCCAATCATTGACGGTCTGCCCTACAGTACTTCATCATAACATGGAAGAAACCTGTACTGTAGATGCATGTGTTTGCAGGGATTTACATGTAGTTTTGTGGTAATGGGAAAAAGGACTTTTCGCGGTGGTTTTAAGTCCGCGGTAGCACCATGCACTGTAGCCTCTTACTGTCATGGAAAAATGGTCCCGGTGATTTTAAGTTTGCGGTGAAGCGGCGACTGCGAAAACTGCAAACATTAAACCACCGCGAAAGTTTCTGTATTTACACCAAATTACAGTATCCTGAGCCTCTGGACCTAAACCCAGACTTTTTTTTGCGCCCTGTCACTCCAACTTTTTTCTGAAAAAATCCAAGAACCAACAAATTAGGTTGTTATGACCTCATATAAGCCTCATATGTTCACCCCAGACTTTTTGTAAAATTTTTATTTTTTAAATTTTTATTTTTTTTTGACCGACCACTCCAATATTTTTCTGAAAAATACAGAGAACCAAGAAATTAAATTGGTATACTTGCAGTATAAAACCTGTTTCTACCAGATCTCCCCAGTGTCACTGATGAAAGATAGTGGATGTTATCTGAAACGTCTGGCTGTTTTCAAAATCATATTGCTTGAGTAACTGCTTTTGGGCATATCTTATTACCTGGATGTCTGACCTTCATCGACACATAAAAATATCATCCTCTGGTAAAAATGGAAAGGAGAGAGTTTTTATTATTTTACCAGGAGAATTTTGGAATGAAATTTACATAAGCAACATGCAATAGATTCACATGTTAGAAATGTAGAGTTTTTTTAAAGAAGGGTGCCATACCCCCATGCTTAAACCGTTTGCCCCTTTATTTAGGGGAGCAGATTCTATAACAAGCATAAAATAAGATTGATCAAAGGTCTTCAACTGTGACCTGTCTGACAGTAATGTTGCCAGTCAGGAGGCCATAGAATGAGGTTTTATACTTTTAACTTCTATAAAACTTAATACTGTAGAAGGGGGGCAAGTCCACACCTTCCCCTGTTCCATTGCCCCTCTACCTCGCACTCGATGTAATTTTTTTGTAGGGAAACCCTTAAAATGCTTATTGCTGAAAATCTTTTAAAAAGCATGTTTTCTCTGGCAAAAATGCCCCAGGCATCCCTCCCTGATAAAACAAACATCTTTACAGAGCCACGCCGTGAACTTTAGCTAACCTCAGTTGAAGATCAGCCACACATTGCACAGTATAAGGACTAAATGTGTCCTTAGAGATGCATCTACTCCTGTTATGGCGCAATTCGTTACAGAGATGTATAAACAGTTTGTACTTTGTAGTCCTCTTGTGTTGCCTTGAGAAAGTCTTGAATGTCAAAGGCAATTGCAAGGCAAGAGAAATCCCTGAGGGAATTGATAGAAGATAAGAACTTGTGTGAGCTATTATTGTCTAATTATGTGTGCCTGCCTAGGTGATCTATGTTACAAGGGCAGCAAAAGTGTGAAAATGACATTAGAAACGATTGGATATCATTATGCATACTATTAGACTGTGAATTAGATGAGTACTTTTGATCAGTATTTTTGTAGGTAGGTCATTTGGATGTCACAAGTTGATAGAAAAACATTTGCAGTCTATAGCAGTATTCATAGTGACTAGAGCTGTTCCCCCACATTGTGTGGATCCCAATTTGTTAAATTCCGTTGTTAAATCTGTCTTTTTAAGCTTACAAAAATTTCTGGTCAATTTTACGTCATGAAGCTCAGATTTTTGGGACAGAGACAGAGCGAAATTTTTGTCTGTTACAAGCAAATTTCCATCCCGGCAGGAAGTGATAGTCCTGCAGACAGCCATGATAGTGCTGATACAGATTCATTTTGCTTCTTTTGGCAGTTAAGGTTATGATCTCCTTTGCGTTTTCTCACCTGCGGTAACTCGTGGTGAAAATTTATGTTCCGTGCCTCATCCAGATGTATTATTACTACGTACCAAATTCTATCAAAGATACAGATGCTCCCTCTGCGCCAAAAGTAATGCATACCTCTCCATGGGATTGCCATATATCAAGGGTGGGAAGATCAATTTCTGCATGAGCCAATGATAAATACATTATCTGGAGGGAAACTGCTCTTGCAGCTGAGTTGATGTGCTTATCATTGATGCCCCGGCGGTGATTTCACGCTTGGATATCATTACCTGTTACACCTCTATCCTGTTGAACCTACACATATTGCTGATAGATGTGAATCTTTGTGCAAAATTATGATAATATTATCAGGGCTGGAAATACTTTTTCCTGCATATCTGCACTGGTGCAGGTAACATTAAAAATTACCTGCACCACACAAGTTTTACCTGCATAAAAAATACTAGAAATACCTGCACAGCTCCAATTTTACCTACACTAACCTGCATATGGAGGTGGTATTTCGAGCCCTGATTATGATGGATTGCAGCAAACTGTCTTGTATCTTATTTTAAATAGATTATTGTTGGTGTGACTGTACGTCCTAGTTTTAAGGCCTACAATTTTAGCCATTGTGAAGAGACAACATCTAGGTGCTGACCTTGGTGCTGAATGTGTGGTGCCTATTATTTCTTCCAATGAAAACTTGAGATTTTATTTTGGACATGTCTGTTATCTTAGAGTTCTAATTCTTACAACTTTAGCCTGTGATTGTAAATAGAAAAATATCTAAGCACTGACCTTGGTGCTGAATTTGTGGTGCTTGTAATTTCTTCCAATGAAAAATGGAGGTTTTGGTTTGGGCATATTTCTGTGTGTGCATGCACTTGTGTGTGTGTTTACGTGTGTGTGTGTGTGTGCCTCTGTGTGTGTGTTTGTGTGTGTGTGTTTGAGGCAACCAGTATACTATGATGCTTCCAACCAGCTACTGCAAACATCAATGAATTTTAGATATTCAGGTAATAAGGTATGCCAAAAAAACAGTAACTCAAGCAACTGGATATGATTGTGGAAATGGGCTTGACCTGACTTCCAAAATCATATCCAGTTGCTTGGGTAACTGCTTTTTGCTACAAATTACAAAGCTGGTTCCTTGTGCTAAAGACAGTTAAAGTATACTGGCTATATTAGCTCCAGGTACAGAGCTTGAATCATACTGCTAACCTTTCCACAGGATTACTCTGACATTTTGTGGTTGCAGGCATAGTAAATTTCACTTTGGTGATGTTTGAAATAGCACAAGGCTCAACCTGCCATTGTGTTCCAAAGTTACTCCTAAGGCTACTTGCATCTTACAGATTGCCCACATTCAAAATTTGGTGTCAAAAAGCTGCACAGCTAGTACGTAGCAACCTTGTCCTTTGGCCTGTTTCCAAGCACAAGAGAAGATAGCTGAAGCAGAAGTAATGGAAAACCTATCTGACAGATATCCTTGGGTGGCCATGAAACGACTCTAAACTACTCGTAAACTGTGTTACTTTTTATAGATCCATGGGCTGGACTTGAATTCTGATTAGGCAGATTGTATTTTCACCCTTTGGGAAGGTTTTCATTATAAGGACAAGATTGCATGAAAAAAATTTTCGGGGTCCTTGAGTAATGTTTCTGTAATGTAATGTTACTGCAAATCTTTTAATGTTTGTGGTGGTTTTGTTTTCATCATAGATTAATGACACCAATGTACAGTACTATGAACTGGTGTACTACAGAATTGCAAACTCCTACTTTGAAATTAATTCCCCGCAAAAAGAGCTGAGTTTACCGTATGCTGTCCATGATCAATCGTACCATTGTGTTAGTAATGGTTTTGATGTTTGGCCCTGGACTCAGAGGTCCTACGTTCAAATCCCCTGACATACCACCGACGTGGTGCCCTCGGGAAAGGCACTTAAAACATGGCTTTCCTCAATCCCCAGGGGTAAAATTGGTACATGATCTGTTAAGGAGGGAAAGGGCAGAGGAAGGAGAGAGGTGGGCTCCACCTAGGAGTAGGTACCGGTACAGAAAATTCAGGTACAGGTACGGTCCAGGTCCAAAGGATCAGAACCTGGAGCTATTTGTTTGTGAATGGGCGATACTCAAAACATTGATCTTTTCGTTGTAAAGGAGTCTGTTTGGTGGAGTATCCTATCTTCACGGAAATAATGCTAACTGCGAAGTTAGACCAAGTTTGACCTTCTTCTACTTCTCTCTTGCTATTTTCTTAACCAATAAACCTCAAAACACGTGAATGCCTGCTGCTGTAGTGCCGGTAAAATCTGCTCATTTTCTAATCGGTCCAACATCCGGTCTACTAAATGTTTCAGGTCTGGTTTTCCTGGCCGGTCCAGCAAGAAAAAATGGTTTTGTACCCATACACTGCATCAGAACCCACCCCTAGCTCAACCTTCTAATGCCTGGACACAGTAGATACCAACCCACTACCTCTACAGCCTCAAAAAGGCCAAGGGACTACCTTTACCAATTTGCCGATGATAAACAGAGTCTATTAGGTGGTACACATTGTGTACCTGGAAGTTTTATGTTGGACCTTTCGAACTTGCGATGCAATCGGCGTTGATCTGTCAGATATATATGTATGAAACAGTTAACCTTTGGCAGAGCTGGGCAAATGCTGCCCATTCATAATGCAGCCTAAATGTACAAATGTAACCTTTCCAATTGTGCAGTCTGGCTCAGGAGAAATTGTGCTTTTAAGACTTTTATCAGGTGAAATATTACGGCTCATGATTTCAAATTGGGCTCTGTAGATCTGAATTTTGTAGATTTGTGGCTTACTGACGTGAGTAGTACCCACGCAGCTCAGATGGAGAATGTTAAGGGGCGTACCTGTCGTATAATTATTAGCAGTCACTACACACATTACTCTGACTGAGGCATGCTGCCAATTTTATCTACCCACACTACAGGCAAGACATTAACAGCTGATCATGAAGTTTTTCTATGGGCCTGTCCTTCCATCTAGGGACAGCAATTTGCTTGTGGGGACGGAAAATAGATTGAATGTTTCAGAAACAGCCCTGTGCTGTGCCACACAGAAACAGCCCTGTGCTGTGCCACACAGAAACAGCCCTGTGCTGTGCCACACAGAAACAGCCCTGTGCTGTGCCACACAGAAACAGCCCTGTGCTGTGCCACACAGAAACAGCCCTGTGCTGTGCCACACAGAAACAGCCCTGTGCTGTGCCACACAGGAATAGCCCTGTGCTGTGCCACACAGAAACAGCACTGTGCTGTGCCACACAGAAACAGCCCTGTGCTGTGCCACACAGAAACAGCCCTGTGCTGTGCCACACAGAAACAGCACTGTGCTGTGCCACACAAAAACAGCACTGTGCTGTGCCACACAGAAACAACACTGTGCTGTGCCACACAGAAACAGCCCTGTGCTGTGCCACACAGAAACAGCACTTTGCTGTGCCACACAGAAACAGCACTGTGCTGTGCCACACAGAAACAGCACTTTGCTATGCCACACGTTGACAACAGGACTTCCAGCTACTTGTCTGTGTGTTCAAGAGAGGCCATGGTCTTGTGTTTTTAGTAGCAGTTAGCTCATGTTATTTATTTATGTACCAGTGGACTCTAATACTGTCTGATGTACAGGTCATGGGGTCACTTGTTTTAACAACACAGCAGCCTATGTACCAAACACCTGGACCAATGTTATCCAATGTTACTGAGGACTCCGGGGACATGTGCTGACATTGATCTTGCGTCAGATTCGCTTCCCTGTAAATGGACCGATAAATGCAATTTAAGGTCTTTCAGGAGGACGTTTCAAGCATGAAGGGACAATTTTCGAGAAGTCTGAGTCTGCTCCATCCATCATGTTACTGATCATAGGATGTAGGCATCTGACATGACATTGAATGATAGATTTTTTGGCTGGTGCAGAACTGTTTCTGAAAGATAAAGCTGGTGTGGGAAGTGATCGATCCTCAGGTTTTTACTGCCTGCCAGATCAAGGCATGTGCATTGACCTGGGGTTGTACTCATATCAATCTGACGCAAGGCCGTCTGAGAGCCAATACTGAGGTCACAGCCCCGAAAAATGTGCATTAGCCCATTCATTATGCTCCCAGACTTTGGTGAAATGATAGATGGCTTGAACTTGGGAGATTGATGGCTTTGGTGGCATCTTGTTCGAAACTGCAAATAGGGGACAGATGCAGGTTCAAAAGGCCCCATTTGTACAGATGTCAGTGGAATAGACTGACTAATAAGCTGTCTAGCTGCCTCCACTGGTCAGGCCACAAGCTCTTAGGCTCTCAGGCCCATTGAGTCCCTTGTAGCAAGAGATTGTGTAACAGATTGCTATCAGTAGACCTTTACGCATGTCTCTTAGGAGAGGGTATATCTAGTCTCCTTCAGTGTGTCAGTCAATATTGACCATGGTGAAATCTTAAAAGATGTCAGCCCTATAGCGTACTGCTGTGGCTAAACTATACAAGAAAGGCTCTGCAACATAGGGCACATCTGTAAGCTGACTCATATCAGGTCTGTTGCAGAGTTGTGGGTAGCGGTATAAAAAATTACAGGTATTCAGGTACACGTATGGTTCACGTCCAGAGGATCAGGTGATTAGTATATTCAGTGTACATCAGGATATTATTTGCCACTGTTGAACAGACATACAAGTATGCAGGCTCCTACCCATACAATAAAACTTGTCAAATTCATGGTGACAAAAAGAAGAAGATAGGTATACATGTAATTTGGCCAAAAACTTTTGTGTCGTCTTGGTGAATCTCGATAAGTTTGTTTATTGAATTGCAATATGTCCAGATTATGGTATCCATTGAACAAGTCTCATTAATGTAATCTGGCCTTGCCTCTGTATATGTATATGTTGATAAAAAAACATGGCTTTGCATGTCATTTCACCATCTAAGTTGGTATCCCACTGGACTACACCAAATTGCGCCAGGAAATGGCGCTAACTTTGCGAATTTGTGCCAGTTTTCCCTTGCGAACGCACTGACGTGTGAGGCATTTGCGTATGAAGGCCACATGAGCATGTTTTCGGAAATGGCAGCATTGCCACTGCGAATGTCTTTTTGATGCATTTTTGGTTTTAGAAAACCAATACATTATGATTAAAAATGCATCAAACCAGATTTGCAGCGATAAAAAGATGTTCCCTTAATATGTTCCTTGGCGCAACATAGGTAACATAAATTGCGCTGCTTTGTGCCATTTTGTAAATTGTGAGTTTTTTAAAAGTTGGACTTATCAGATCCAGTTGACAAATTGTGTCCATTACTGAAGGTTTGTGCCACTTTGCAAATGCCTGCTGCAATTTGCCGCAATGCAGTGAGGTATACTATCTTTAGCATCATGGCACAAAAAAAACTTCATTGGGAACAGTGTAATAGCTAGCCTGAAATTTTATAACGTCCTCTGGATTTTAAATGAAAAACCTGTTGAAGGCACCTCGATCCAAGGGGGTCTGGGGGTATTTTGAAATTTAGACCCTCTGAAATACTATTTCCTTTATTTTGAGGGGCAAAATTTGCTGGTAGACTCAGCTTGGTTCAAGTAATATCCTTACAAATAAGTTACATGCAGATTTTTGTCTGTCACAATGGACGGAATAGGCAAAATTTTGTCATTTGACAACAAAGTTCCATCACGGAAGGACAATGGTCGCTTGAACCCTGATTGGGAAGAACCATTCATAACACATGCAGGTCCTGTCAAAAGGAATTGCTTTGACTTCTTTTACCCTGGCAGAGAAAGCTCCCCAGAGAAGTGCATCTGTCATCTTAAGATGTGATAACCCTTTGCTTCAAGGTCTTTGCTACAATGTATTGATGTGTGACATATTGGTCCCAGATGTATTGCTAAGCGCATTCAGGGAAGTCAAAATTCAATATAAGGGCCAATAAAAGTCTCAGACATTCAAATATTTGCTCAAACATTTATTCAGCCACAGTAGGGATTCTGTACATTTTTAGACTAACTATTTTAGTGTTCATTGATTGAATCATAAAACCAATTCACATAGGATCTGCCAAGTCATTGATTACGTCCCCAGAAGGTCCTGGTTGTGTTTATGCGTTTGCACCTATCATTAAACTTTTTTTAAAGACACTTTTGATGTACAGTTTTTCTACGAATTTAGGTTCTGTGGGTACATGTAGTTATTGATGTCCAAAGGTAATTTTGGGTCCCCTGGTCATATTTTCAGATGTTGTTGTAGGCAGACAAACAAACAAACATTCATTCATTCTGTTTTTCCCAGGGACAAGTCTTACATGGAAAGTGTGGTGGACTTCCTCCAGGCTGTCCCACAGGCCTACAGTGGCAGCAAGACAGAGGACAGGGAGAAGATTGTTTGGGCAAGATTCGAGAGCACTGATGTTAACGGTAAGTGTGACAGAGAGAAGGTTACAGCAGATGTGTCAGAACATCCTTTGGGAACGTCTATACTGCTCAAAATTCTGTTTGTCCGGTGCACCTAAAATTTAGGTAAATCGTTCGACATATATGCTGTAAATTGAAAAACACAGTATTGGAAGACCTATACCAATGAATGAAGACTCATTCAAAGTCAAAGAAGATGTGAAAGAACAAAAAAAAGAATTAACTGTTTGGTATACCTTGTTCTATGTGTTTAGTCAATTGTCCAACCTTCCTGACCACTTAGATTTCATAATGAAGGCAGCTTATTTTCTTTGCACCATGCTCGCATTAGTTTTGGGATCGTCGTCGTCGTCGTATCCATTTTTTATTATACTGCTGCTGGGATCCCTGTCACAGGGGTAGGCAGCAGTCGGATAGTCTTCACACTGTGCTTCCATGCGGCTGGTCTGTCCAGTAAGTCCAGCTCTGGGCCTCAACTTCATGGTTTGCCTCGATGGCCGGACCCTACCTTCTGCACCCGCAAGTCAGCGAAGCCCGAGACACTACCGGCTGCTCGTCGGTGACTGCTACCGGCACTGCCTTTGCCTTTATCTGTATGAAGAACTTTCCATTTCGGTTTGGATAGGGTTTTTTACGGCCGAATATCCTTCCTGATGCCTAGAGGATGTCAACCACATGATCAAATCAGTATGACCTAAGGTATAAAAGTAACGACACCTACAAGGTAAGCTAGGATTGAGCGCACAGCCTTGTTACTCAGATGTAGGATTACTTTAACCGCTCCCTATTGCTTTTGCTGTGTCACAGATATCTCCTACAACTCGGAATATGCAGAACATCGATGCAGTGAAGCACCCATCCTGCTTATCATAGGCTACAGCAATGGCGTGCAGATTTGGAATCTACCAGTGAGTTTAACCATTTAATTTATATCTACAGACACTTAATAACCTTCAAAGGTATACCACTGCAATAGCCAAGTGGGTAGAGTTTTTGCCTTGCAGTCCGTATTTACTGAGTTAGATCCCTGGCCAAGTCAAATTGAGTCAAGACTTTAAATATGCTACATGCTGCACAGCATCAGCATTTGAGAAAGAGTGTGGTCGTTAAACACACGCCACTACTAGTAGACTAGCCCCTGCTACAGTGGAAGCCACTTAATTGCACCTCGGATAAACGCACACTTCGGGTAATTGCACGGAATCCTAAAATCCCAAACCGTCTCCCATTAACTCCATTGTTAGTGACTTCGCTTATCTGCACGACAAAAAATCACCAACGCCGGATAATTGCACGAAAATTTGTCAAACATTGTCAACAAATTGACTGAAAATGCGTGCTAAAAATCGTAAGACACGGTACAAATAAGCCGAAAACGGCCTTTGTGAAGTCGCTATACTGACAACATGTATGAAATTGTTATTGGGATCAAAAGAAAGCGATATTGTGGGGTCGGCCCCATGAAGAGACGCCCGCCCGCTTAAGGTCGTCAAAGCCCGCATTACGATTTGGCAGACAACTTGTTATGACATACTCAATAAAAATGTTCTCTATCTGTCCATTGTCTAATTACTTAATTAGGGTCGCGGGGAAATACTTATGCAGTGGTTCTAAGTTCCTGGCAGCCAGTCGGAAACAACACAGCGACTCGCGATCGGGGCCTACAGACGGACATAACACTCGTCTTCGGCGGTGCAATGCTTTAGTTTCGTGCTCAGGAAGCTACATAACGTATACAGTCACTTACTTTTAGTTTCGATTTCAAGTACATTGCAGTACGATGTTTCGTGAAGACATGTACATGACGTCCGGAGCACAACAGGTACAGCACTACTGTAACACGTAAATAAACTGTGCGTTGTACTACCTCCCATACCACCTCTCGGCCCCTCCGACCGTGGTGATGCGGTCCAAATGACCAACTCCGCATTACCGCACACGCCGGATAATTGCACGGAATTCACTGGCAAATTGGGTGTGCAATTAAGCGGCTTCCACTGTATAGTGATTGCACAAATTTTGTGTGGCCCAGGGCTACAAAAATGGAGATGGGTACTACCATCTGGAAAGATGGAAGGATGCCTACTACTACCACCCTATGCTCCATTGAGTTTAACTTTTTAACTTTAACTTACAAAATGTATAATATGTACTACCCCTCCCATCTGATATTCAAGAGGCTGCTATGGCTGTCAACAGACAGTCAAGGGTTAGGCATTTTGCCAAAGCGCTGGTCCTCTGAGCTTACGTAGCTTCCACCAAGCACCTGAGCAAAATGCGACCAAGTCCCACAAGGAAGTAAAGAATCGCCTGACTGGTGACCCGACTTTAAAGGTCACTCACTGTTGACGGTCCCCCGGTGGGCATACACGCAGTGCAGTCTACTGCAGGGCAGTCTGGCCGCTCATTTGGACGATAAAAACGTAGAGCCAGAGGATCTTGATAGTCAAGTCTGTGGAGAGCATGCATCATGCAGTGATTCTGGTGGCTCGGCTTGCATACAGAAATCTTCTATCCAAAGATACAGATGCAGTTTACTTTTGCCTGAGTCTGGATTTGGACTACATAACTTACTAGCTACGAGGGGCGGTCAATAAGTAATGCCCCTGACCCACTTCCAGTCGTCTGATCTAGATGAAATTTTGTCTGTGTAATGATTCATATCTTTATAGGTTATGTTGCAAAAAACAGCTCTGAACTAATTGTGGTTTTTGATTTACTGGTGTTTGAACTGAGTCAGGTGCGAAATGGACCAGGTGTGAAATGGAACCAGTTGAGTGTCGGGCAGTGATCCGGTTTTTGAAAATTTTGTATTTGAAAGGACGCACACCAAAGAAGATTTTTGATGAAATGAAAGAAACTTATGGTGATGATGCCCCATCATATGACCAGCTTGTAAAACGCTGGCATCCTGAATTCAAACATGGCCGGAAGTCTGCGGAAACATCTCCCAGACCTGGTCGTCCCTCTTCTGCCATTGATGAGGCATCTGTTGGAGGACCAACCTGGGGTGTCCTACAAAAACGGTGTCCAGAGCTGCATCAAACGATGGGAAAAATGCATAACTCTGGGTGGTTCCTATGAAGAGAAAGACTAATAACTGTGCCAAGTTTCATTAATCTCCTGCTATGGAAAATGGGTCAGGGGCATTACTTATATTGACTGCCCCTCGTATGTATAGAACACAACGCTGTGCATTCTGTATCATCCTTGGTTCCAGCCCACCCACGGGTCAGATCGTACAATGGCCAAAGTATGCGATACCCACCCAGAAAACACATATTCCTAATAGTATGTAAAATGAGATATTGTACCAATGTCTGAATCCTGTTAAGGTCCTAAATGTGGTCAACGAGTGTCACTTCCAAAATGATTTGATTTTCAACAGGTAACCTCACAAGTATGACAGTCCCTACAAGTAGTTCATGTGAATTTCATTATGTGCAATTTTGAGACAACAGTAATTCTTTTCTATCTGGTAATACTGGTATGTAGAAAATGACTGTACCTTTACCATTATGATCACTCAATACCTCTCCTTGTAATCAGTGACAGATCAGTAGTTGCAGCCATGGAATGCATAATGTCACATTGCTGTCATATTTTCCATGAGTTATTCATGAAGTGTTCATCTGGAAAATGTTTTTCGAGATGGAGATGGGACATTGCACGACCTTTTTTCGTGACAGTGCATACAAGAGTGAAAAAGAGTTCCTGCTGAACAGGGCTGTCTCCAGGACCTGTCCTTTCAGGGTGGAAATTTGCTTGTTGGGATATGAAAAATTTTGTCCCATACTTCCAAAAGATTTGAGCTTTGTAACATGAAATTGATGATACAGTAGAAGCCAATTAATTGCACAATGGATTAACGCACACTTCTGTTAACTGCACGGAATGCCCAAATCCCAAACCAGTGTGTTCCAGCTAGATAATTTCACATCATTGCACCGGCCGGATAACTGCACGAAATTCACTGGCAAATAGGCCGTGCAATTAAGCGGCTTCTACTATAATGCATTTTCGTAAACTTAAAATGACAGATTCGACATTGAAGTTTCATTGAGTACAAGGCCTCCCAAATAACTGATTGGGATGTGAACAAAATTGAAAGCTGGAGACGTCCCTGTCGGTGGTTTATGCCATTCATCAGTCTATGATCAGAGCAACCAGCAAGAAGTGATTACATGTTCACTACTTTTGACGTCAATGTTCCATGTCAGCCAGCGTTGCTAAGCTGTATCTATTACCTGTGGGATTTTCATACCACCAGCATATAGTAGGATAAAATTGCCTTATAAAATCTTGGGCAGAATTTCCTTCATAAATGGGTACTGGATAAGTAGCTGCATTACCATGTCAGTGTGCATGCCTGGCCATACAGATTTTGTCACTTGTTTATGAAGGGGTTTTCTTACACCACACTCAGAGAGTCAGCAAGGATTCACAGAAACACTGGCAAATTGAGCTGGAAGTAATTTCAAATATCAACTTGAAGTCTTTTTTAGAAGAGATGCTTTATTGAAGATTATGCTAAATCATTAGTTCATTTTTGGTAGTCTCTTTAACTTGTACATGGCTACAACTTCCTCGTTCACAAGTAAAATAGTACTGTAAATGCAGAAATGTTCGCAGTGACTGTTCTGTCTGTTTGTAACATCCTTGCCGACTGGTTAGCAGGTGCTGTCCATAAAGGCATTGGGGTTTCTATTACTGTGCAGTAATGTGACTATAGCGCTATCTCGAACACAATACCACTGCACATGTGAACACTTTATTTTGTCCCGACTGTAAATTTGAATTCCCGTGAATGCATTAACAGCCTAATCTCCAAGCAGATTCTACAATGGCATAAGATAGTACCAAATTGGCCAAGGAGTGTAGTCAGCCAAGAGGTGTCCATTTGCCATGTACCGTATATTCTCGAATAAAGTACGCACTTTTTTAACTTTTCAAAATTGAAAAGGTGCTACAAGTTGTTGCCAAAGTTGGGGTGCGTACTTTATTTGAGGTTGCTGCACAGATAAATGGTAAGAAAAGCCTAAAATAAAGCAAGGTGGAGCTACACTTCTAGTAATGTTTCAAAACATACACATTGTTGTTGTCTTGAAGTTGTCTAAACATGAAACAAAGAAATTGTCTTAACATGATTTACATATTAACAGTGGCATTTGCATACAATCCTCTTGAGTTAGTGACTTTGACTTGTACAACTGGTTTTGCCTGATTTCTTCTACCAGTTCTCAGTGATTTTTATAATTTGCAGCAGGCAATTCACAAGTTTATAGAGACAATGACAGTGTAAACCCAGGTTATTTTATGCAAAATGACCTGGGGAAAACATCATAAATTCGAATTTATTTAGTTAAAGGTCTGTTCAAAACTGGTGGAGAAGGGGTGCGTACTTAATTTGAGTTTTTCCATTTTAACTTTCAGTCCCAAAGATCTGTCTAAGACTTGTCCAAAATCAGGGGTGCATACTTTATTCGAGAATATACGGTAGCGAAACTCACTCCTAAGCCAGCTTCACTCCTCTGCCAGCTTTTGATACTATCTTATGCTACTGTAGGATCTGCTTGGAGATTATTAACAGCCCACTGCACTGTAAAATAACAATTTTTATTACATCATAATGTACCTGACATGGTTTTGCTCTCTAAATTCAAATTTGATATAAGGTACCCAAGGCAAGTAGCCTTTGCTGTTCATGTACATGTGTTTGAACCTTTGTTTATTCATGAAAGCTTAAATCGGCCTGCAGGCCACTTTTCATTGAGGTCATGAGGGAAGAGGCAAGGATTAGACAAAGTATACAGTTTACATCATTTAAAGTCCTAATGAGTCTTATAAGTCTATATACACAATTCTACATACATAGTACAAAATAAATGATAGGGAGGGCTGCTACATGTGTTGTTAAAGTGGACAGATCTCATGACAAGATATGCATCTAGTGTGCCCGTACAACAAATGTTATTCCATCTTCTGTAATGGTGACTGTTCATGTACATGTGTCAGGGCTCGAAATTCGTTTTTGGGATTAGGTGCACTCATGCACCCAACCTAAAAGATTTGGTGCACCCAAAAAATTTTGGATGCACCTTAACCCTGTACATGTATTTTAAGCCTGTGTATTGTTAAAGAGGACTGAGCTCAAGATATGCATCTGGTGTGCCCGTACAACAAACGATGTTCCATCTCCGTAATGGTGACTGTATCTCTTCCAGTCTTCTGGGGAGGCACAAGAAGTGCTGTCGATACGGCAGGGGCCTGTCCGAGTGCTCAGGGTCCTGCCAACTCCCATTTCAGGTAAGTGGCTCGGCAAGTGGTAGGTACTGCTGGTAATGGCTTGATTTGTTTTATCAGATTTGAGTCCTAGGCTAGAAGGGTTGTTTCTAGTTGAATCTATTAGGACAGGGGGGACTTCACTTGGAAAAAAGGCTAAAAAAAGTATAAGGTAAATTATTTTTTTTTACGATGGGTTGATTTGTTTTAGCAGTTTTTACTGACTGTACTACTTTCTACAGAGGTCCTGTGAGGGTTGGTTCTAGTTGAATCTATTGGTACAGGGGGGACTTCACTTGGAAAAAAGTCTAAGAGCATAAGGTTGATATAATGAGAGGCTAATTAAAAATTATAAGGCTAATTGCAAGTAATAGGACAAAGACAGTGAATGAACAATAATTATCATTACTGACGCAAAATTCAGCGACTTCAGATCTATGTTGTTTCTTTTCCTAGGTAACCATCAGTTGGGTAGCTTTGCTGACCGAGGTTATTTCCAACTGACTTAAGTTTAAGAGGGGAGTTCACTTGGAAAAAAAAGTTGATTTAATGATAGCTTAATTGAAAATTCTAAGGTTAATTAATAAGGTGACATTAAAAGACATATCAACTATCATGTAAACACTGACGTAAGATTCAGCCATTTCTATGTTGTTTCCTTTCCCAGGTAACCATCAGTCGGATAGCTTTGCTGACAAGAGACCGCTTGTAGCGATGTGTGACGGATCAAGGTGAGGTGAAAGTTTTGTTTTGTTTTTAAGTTTAACTTAGAAGTATGTGATTGTCATTATGAAGTAGGATCAAGATGTTACATCATTGTTGTTGATTGATGTTAATCGTGTAATTTACCCTCCCAAACCCAGCATATGATAATTCAGGTTAACATTTCATGTAATGTTGTTAAATGATGTTATAGATTGATGTTAAACATGTTATCTATTTTATTACTATTAGTAGATGGTTAGTGTTAGTAAGTCAATGTTTCACAAATACAATGTAGTAGTTATAGTTACAGTTAGAGTGAATAACCACTGCAACCTATGCGGGAGAGCCATGTTTACACCAAGCTTGGCATCAAACACACGAGGGCACCAGTATAAGTATCAAATCCAAAAAGCTACGGGCCCGAGGGCACACTTCTTTCCCACACGAGTTACCCCAGCATGGAATAAACTCTCACAGAGCACAGTGAATAGCAAGTCAGTAAAAGAGTTCAAGACAAGACTGGGGCAGGAATGGGGACTGCACCCAGACAGACATGAGTACCACTTCTCTTACTGATGCTACCACCGCCACAACTAGGACAGCCTTATTACCCGCAAGGGTATCGACTGGCTGTGGTTCAAGGTAAAGATTCAAGGTAAAGATAGATTTATGTATATTTTATGAAAGATGACTCCAGGAAGAATAGTGGATGGAGATTCCTTAATAAACAAACAAACAAACACTGAACACTTTTGTTTTGTACACAGTTCGACACAACCTTACTGCACAGTAAACCTTACCAGTCTGAAGACCGGAGAACAGGCTCACTCCATTGGCTTCAAGTCACAAGTATATGACATCCATTTTAACAAAAGGTAAGGGTCCAGAGTGCAGAAAATTGCTTCTGGGGTGTCAGACCCCTCAGCCCTTAACCAACTCAGCCCAAGGCTGATTAGACCAAATCAGCCTAACACCCTGGACAACTATAAAGGTTTCAATGCCAGGCTAGTTATAGATGGAGTTGACTAGAATGTTGGGATGAGTTGATCAGGCTAAGTTGTCCTGATCCCTTGCCTCTGTATCTGTATTCTGTAACTCGGATCCAATAGAGTTTACCACGCAAAGGTTTAATGTCCTTACGTAGGAGTAGCTTCGTTAATTTTTTATCGAATATCATAGATCTTAAGTCCCTGTCATGCATTAAGGACCATGACTTTGACTTTGCTTCCTATGACTTTGATTCCAACCACTCTCCAACTAAGGTTGGCACTGGGACTGGGTTGTAGTCAATCTAATCAGTTTTCTGCTCTGATCACATCGCAGAAGTTTATGACTTTTCCAAGTTTGATTTTTCAAAATTCATATTTGGCTGTCACAGACAACTTTTAAAGACCAGTAAATTAAATATATTATGCAACCTCTCTGACCTTAGAACTTTGCTGAGAGTTTTTTCCCCCCTGATCTTGTGTTGATTGAATGGTACCGATTGACCTGAAATAACCAAGAAAGTAAATGGGTGCAAACATATTGCTTGACTACATCAGGATTTCTCTCTTCTCCTTTTCCTTGCAGGATCGTAGTAATCGCACTTCAGGAGAAGGTCGCAGCTTTCGATGCCAGCACATTCCAACATAGGTTCTGGATAACAAGTAAGAATTCAAAGCATTATACGAACGGCTGACGACCAATACAGGTCATGATAGAGTTCACAAGTTTCGTTGAAGAGATTCATCAGTCACCTATACACACAGTTGATAAAATTTTCATCAATCAGTGACTACTTTTTAAATGTAAACACAGTGTCACGTACCTCCAAATTTTTTATGGCTTTCACCAGATTCTGATATTATGTGACTATACTGTAAACAAATTAAAAATACAAACATCTAGTAAGTGATCCTAAGCATGTTAAGGGATTAACCAGAAAAGGGAATTTTTACATTTGAGGAAATATTGAATTTGCACTGAGGAAAGCAACTTCTACCAAGAAATTGCAAAATCATATTTGATAAAAAAAAAGTACTGGCAATCATGACAAAAGAAAAAAAATGAAGGAACTGTCAACCAGTCCTAAAAATGAAGAACGTTTGTATGCAATCTTAGATTCGTATCAGTACATCATGTAAACATTGCATTATGTTGACCATACTGCAAATTTTCCCTCTTCCAGGTTGCTTCCCTTGCCCTGGTCCTCATACGAATCCGCTTGCCCTGGGAACGAGATGGCTGGCCTATGCAGACAAAAAGGTGGGTTATAAGTACATAATCACAGTGGAGGATCTGCATGCTGTAAGGTGTAGAGAGCTATTTTACTTCACCATTGATTGTACCTGGCCTGCTCTAATTCAACATCAAGCTTTGTTGGCAAATTCCTTTTTTAGTATGAAGGAAAATTGGTTTCTTTAATTTGACTTAAATCTACAATACACATGATGGTACACAAGCACATCGTTATTGTTATTTAGAATTTATTGTTAAGTGCTTTTGACTACTGATTTGTTAAGCGTCCAGCACTTCAGTAATTTTCTGAAGAAAATTGGCCAAACTCTGCTCTGTCTCACTATTGACCATCCTGCAAAGGAATCTAAGATCCAGTTCGTGTTGCCCTAGTGCAGCAGCTCTACCTATCGTCTTTGAAAGGTATTGCATGTTAGATTAGGACTGCCTACAGAATAATTCTGTTCTGTATATTCAACCAATAGTATGAACAAAAGAGCACTTGTTTTTACCTCGGACTGTAGCCCATAACAATGGAGGTATTGTTTTCAGTTTGTTTGTTTGTCTTAATGTGTGTTCAAGTCTGTTCCTTGGCCCGCTTCAAAGTATTTTTAGCTGAGTGGCAGGATGGGAATTTGACCCAGGTTCAAATTTACTATTGTCTTGGCCTAGGTCTGAAGTTGCTCAGCACTCAGGCACACTGACAGGACGTTAGGTGAAAGGTCCCAGAAAGGTCCCTAAATAGATTGTGAAAGGTCATCTCATTTCCTGCTTTATAAATGTATGTTGCCTTTTGAGAAAATACATGACAGAATCGGTTAGAAATTTACAATTTATTAACTCCATGAAATTTTGTGGAGGTGATGTTTTCACTAGCGTTTGTGTGTGTGTCTGTCAACAAGAACGGCTAGATGGATTGTTTTCATACTTGGTGTGTTGGTGGGGTGTGACAAACACTGGAAATGATGAGATTTTGGACCCCCTAGTGACCTGCCTTGGTACTGCAGCAGAAATTCCATTTTTAATATCTCGCGTTCTGAACAAGCTGACTTCTTGTTGTGTTTGCCTCCCAGTTGGTCCCAACGCACCAGAGTCGAGGAGGGATGACAGGAAACGGGATCCAGTCATACGCTGCCACCGTTATCAGTGCTGCAAAGGTGAGATTCTGCTTAGGTACACAAATACATGACATATCCAGAGACCGTGGATTGATAAATTCTACAAACATGTACAACATTGTGAAACAACTCTTACTATACGTCGATGTAGGTTAGACATCCAGGTAATAAGATACAAAGGAGAGAACAAAGGTGAGGCAAAGTCAAGCTGATCCAAATTGTCTTCAGCTTGACTTTGCCTCACCTTTGTTCTCTTTGGAATCCAAATTGTCTTCAGTCTGAATTGTCTTATAACGTTTCCTATTGGACAACTGAAATTGTCTTCATTTATAGTTAGAGTATAAAATACCTGTTTCTTCCAGGTCACTTCAGTGTCACTGACGAAGGATAGTGGATTCTATCCGAAACGTCGTCTGACCATTTCCAAAACCATATCCAGTTGCTTGAGTAACTACTTTTTGGAGTAACTCTTACTATATTAAAATTTCTAAGCCAGTGTTCTCTGTATGTACTTACAATTACAGTCAAACCAATACTAGATGGCCACCTGGCCAATGGTTGTCCCTTAGATGTTAGATAATTTTTTTCCCATTGACACAAGCATTTACAAATCCTGTCTGTTATGACGACATCTCCACACAGACTACATTTTATCAGTCCCCCTTGCAAGTGGTCTTCTTTGTCAGTTTTGACTCTTTACATTATGACAGTTTAACGTTTTACAGTTTAACTTTGACTTGCTGGTTCAGATGGTCACTAGTCCGATTGGACAATTAAATTTCATGCAAGAGGTTTGGCTTAGCTTGTCATAACTTTACAACATATGGAGAACAACATGGCAGTACGCTGTGGATCTCACTTCACTACTCTCAAGCCAGGGGAATGACACTAAGTGCTACACTACAAGTGTCTAACTCCTTGTCAGACTACAAAGCTAATTATAGACTAAATGTAACCAATACATTCATTTTGGTTTTTATAGTGTCAAACAGAAACTTTCTTTTACATTTGTATTCTTCAGCAATGCACTGCCATATGTTATTGTAAGAGTTAAAGATTGTAAATGCTGGCGCAATTTCGTTTGTGCTGCAAGGCAGATTTGCTCTGTGTTTTATTAAATAAACCACTACTACATGTACTACTACTTTACAAAACATATGGAAGCTATAAAAGTGAGGAAAGAGCACTTTGTAATGCCACGCTGAAGGTCGGTGTTTATGTGTTCTATTTCAGACAGTGTCTTGGGGGTTTTATCTGTGCTGTGACTCTCTCAGACACCTCCTTTCCCTGGGCTCCTCCTTCGTACCAGGCCTCACTAGCTCCCGCTACACTACTTCTACTACTCCTGTAAATAACCATTCTGTCCACTCTGTGTTGCATGCTTGATGTGTGACTGTCATTATAAAGTAGAACCCAGTCTCTCTGTCTTGTTTAAATTAACAATACATTTTGTATCTGTATCTAGACCTACATGTATGTATATGCATGCTTATTTGTGTACAGTTTATAACTCTTATGTGTTGTATTTCTGAACACATTTGGCCACTAAACTTTCTTAGCCTATGGTACACAGTCTCCTTCAATGGAGCCTCCTAAAATTGTCAGAATATCAAACATGAAATTTTACACACAGTCATATCAAGTGAAGCAGTCTCATATGATACATGTACATGTATTTTCTGTAAAAAAGTAATTATATTATAAATGAAATGTCTAGTTTTTAAAGTTTTAGGTAAGGTTACAGGTTTTGATGATTGGTACTACAGTCGAAGCTTTAATACACGTGACCACCTCTAAAAACACCTGGCCAATGTGACCACTTTTTGGTGGTCCATTTAGATATATTTCCCATTGACACACTGATATTAAGAATGATCTTGTCTATTAGTAACTACCTATCCACACATTTAACCAGATTTTATCTGTATCATTAGTGGTTTCCCTAGGCAGTTATGACTATAGACAGTCTGGCATTTCTTTTTTTAAATGCATAATTTTTTATATGCTTTCTACACATGTAACTCACTGCTACAGATATATATGGCACTGTTTGTCTACTGCAAAATGGCACTCTGAAATCAGACACTAGCTTGTGTTAAACATTTTCATTCACAGCTTTTGCATGCGGTTATTTCTGTGTTCCTTGCGTGTATTCAACTGTGTGCATGATGTTTGTCTTCTGCTCCCCCTATAGAAACTCATCCTTACCCCATCCCTTGTTGTTGACAGTCTGTTGTCATGGCTTTGTGGGTGTCACAGCACAGATAGCGCTCACTCTCACGCAGCTCTGTGTCACTTTGCAAAACAATGACTTTCTTTGACCTGTTGATCTTTTAAAACTATAAAAGTCTTTCCATATATATAGAACGTGCTGCAGTTGTAAAAATGGTAAATCTCCATATGCCAAACAATGGTTTGAATTTCTGATTGAACATTTCTAACAGGACCTGGTAGTGTTTAGTGTTAAGTCAGCCTAGCACACCTTTAAATCTAAAATTTATCACAAAACTACATTGGTATTTTTGTAAGAACATCTGTTCAGCAAATGCAATTGAGGACTGCTTTTTCCTTTACTTTACATCATACACACATGCAGTCTGGGACAGAATAAAGTAGAGAATATATCGCTGTATATTCTTTGCTATAGAGTGTTAGCCTCGCTACCCTAGTGAGTGCAAGGAGCCCTGGATGGTACCCAGGCTAATGGAGTGTTACATGTGTCAGATAAAAGTAGTGCAAAATCTCATCCATGATAAATGAGAACACTGAAATGTCTGCTAACATGTTTTTTTGTGGGTTTTTTTCTGTAGACGATTACCAAAGGGCTGTCTATGTTTGGTGAGACTGTGGGTCGGCTGACAGGTAACAAGGCCCAGGCGCCCTCAGAGGTCAAGAGCACCAGCCCCTCCAAAACAACTCTAAACAGGACAGGGCTGGTTCCTGGTATCGTCACCATTGTGGACACACTGGTCGTGGCGGAAGGAGAGGTCTCTAACTTTGTTCCATATTTATTATTGTCACATGGACGTTAACGTTTTTGCTAGCATTTGTATGTGTGTACATTTATGTGGTTTGGTAACAAAAAGCTATATATATATATGGATGGATTGCAATGAAATTTGATATGTGATTAGGCCATGTCCTATCTCGAGTTCTGAGGAAACACTGGTCACAATTCTTGGGTAGTCAGATAGGTCTTGTGGTCAGGAAGAAACGACATAAGTTTGGGCCCTCTAGTCACTTTCTTTGGAATTGCATCTTTTTATTTGTCAGTATTGCAACAAGAAAACAGCAACAGTCACTAACAGCTCTTTGTGTAAAAAGCCATGTTTGATATCTCATGTTCTGCACATGCTGTGGTTGTGATTTTTGATTGGTAGACACTACAATTTACTTTCTCTTATCGGTATCAAACTTTTACGGTCTGAGAAAATTTAACTTGTTCTCAGAACTGAATGTTCACGGTGGCAGCAGGTGCACATGAAAAAGTCTCTTATATTATTTATTATCAGTAATGATAAGTTCAAGTTACAGTCGTCACCGTGAAAACCGTGAACATAAAAGTACATTGAAAAAATCAGGAATTACAGTAGCCCTTGTTGATTATTGGAACGACTTGTTTCAAGCAGGTGAATGTTCAGGACGACAATGACGGCTCAGCGTTTGTCGCCCACTTCCCTGCACACAACGGAGAGCCCATCGCTGCCATGGAGTTTGACCCTAGCGGGCAGCTGCTGGTCACTGCAGACATCCTGGGGCACACCTTCCATGTCTTCAGGTCAGCACTGGTCATTGTACGATTTTTACCTCCATGAAAAATGGAGGTATAGTGTCTGTTTGTGTGTCTGTGTTTCTGGATATTTGTGGTCAGCGTAACTCCAAAACCTATGGATGTATTACACACATTATGATATTTGGTATGTGGGTATAGGGTTGGAAAGACAAAGGTTAAGGTTGATTTTGGGCACCCTGGTATGTGACCTTAGTACTGCAGCAGAACTTTCATGCTGTGATCTCACTTTTTTGGTGGCAGATAGCTTGTGATGTAAGGAAAAAGTGATGTATTTTTGGGCCCCCTAGCAGCTTGCTCTGGAACTACGGGGGCTTTTTTTGTGCTTGTGGTGTGGCTCTCTCCGAACAGGGGACCTCCATTTAACTTCCTTTCCAAGGGACGGCCCTAGCTGTAGCTAAGTACTCATTTTTCACCTGAGGAAAGTCATGTAAAGTGCCTTTACTAAGGGCACAAGTTCGGTGACATGGCACGTTTCGAACTCGGGACCTCTTCCTCCTAAGCCCAAAGTGTTGCCGCTTATGCCACACGATCTTACTGCAATAATTTTTGTTTTCCTCTACAGAATCCTTCCTCATCCCTGGAGCTCGTCACAAGGAGCAGTGCATCACCTGTACTGCTTACATAGAGGAGACACCACGGCCAAGGTCAGTATAAAAAGTACCAAACTTGTGCCATACTAAGTTTTATTTTATATCATTCCCAGCCCATATTTACGTTCGATATTGGTGTTACGACCTGTCTGTATTTTACATTACAGCCCGGGGCTCCATAGTTCGATTGGAACTATTTGGATTTACTTGAGTGCACGGCTGTCGAAAATTTGAACAACTGTTTTGTCTGCCGAGTGATCCTACCTGTGGTCGGGCCATACCTCGGGCAATACCGAATACCGTGTTGTGTTCTATAATATAGTCCTTCCCGCACCAGACGGTGCATGGAGGAGTGACCACCAAATGATATTTCCATTGCAGCACATGGAAAACATTCTCTTCGAGACATCAAAACACATTTACATACATTTCAAACCTCCAGCCTTTGCCACCATTGCATAGCTGGATTTGTCCAGTTTGTGTACAAAAAGTCTGGTAGAAGATCAACTCTAGTAGTTTAAAGATTTAAAGCTACCACTACCTTTAGAATTAGATGCATGGATCACGCCAGGAGGAGTCTAAGTAGTTATGCCACCTAGCGGATGAGTAGCAAAGTGCAGCAAGGAAAAAACAGTCTTGATTGAATACACTACAATGGTGATTGGTGAATGCAGTAAAGGTCAGTCATGGAAACCTGCATTACTTTTATAAGAACCTGTAAAGCAGAGCCCTCTAGTGGTTTTTGCCCAAAGTGCAATATTCAGAGACATTTACCATTGCCAACGTCTTAGAAGGAATACAGTTTCCTTTTACGAAACACATTGTTTATTAATGTATGAATGGGTGTCTTAAGAAAAACTCAGGTTTTAGCAGAATTATATAAAATTACCATTTATTTGTCAATATTCACGTATTATTTTGTTATCCACAGGTGCAAAATATCTCCTACACCCTAGACAGCCGGTGGGTGGCAGTTAGTACCCTGAGGGGAACTACGCACGTCTTCCCTGTCACCACCTATGGAGGTAAACATGGAGGGTTCTCCCAAGGAATTAAGCTTAAAGTGGGACTGTAGGAGTCTGCGTCGAACCCTTTGTGACTTTTACTAAATGATATTACATTGTAGATATTGGGGAATACCAATCCCCTAAATTTGAAAAGCAGTATAGCTGAGCTGAGCACTTATTCCGCAGTCTGGAGAACCTTAACAATGAATGCAGGAATGTGTACTCAAATCATTTTTAAACAACAGCTTCCTTGCATACTTTCAGAGCTGTCGCTGACTACAGAAATACAGTCTTGTTTCTGTCCCCCTCAAATCTGTACAAAACAGTAACAAAATGGTTGATATATTAATATTTCCATGTACCGTAATATTTCTAGAACATCACACATCAAGACATACCGACACATAGGTCATCTCAATCATGTTTAAAAAAAGCTTTTGTAATGTAGAAATTCATGAGTTTTGTGATTAATACTGATAGTTAACAGTACTGTTCTGTTACCCACCCAGGCTCTGTCAGTCTGAGGACACACACCTCAGCGCAGTTGTATTGTTGAAATTTGTGTTTTGTGATAAGTACTGCATGATAGTGACATTACTGTCCTGTTACCCCAGGTCCTGTCAGTGTTAGGACACACACCTCAGCGCGGGTGTAATGTTGAAAGTTGTGAGTTTTGTGATTAGTACTGATAGTTATGCAACGTACGTTGCATACAGTTGCCCCTGTGAGACTTAGTGCTCCAATAGACGAGAGGGTGGAGAAGGAATTGCACACCCCTCCTTCACCATAAAAAGTCATGTGCAGGCCAGGCAAACAGGCTGCTAATGTCTGTCTGCCTGCTCATCTGTCGAATCGGCAGGAGAATTAAAGAAACTGATAGTCAAACAGTACTGTTCTTTTGACAAAGATTTAAACAAATACACACAACTAAAGTTCAATTAGCTTGGGGAAGCTTTCGAGACGAACTCTGTCTCTTTGTCAACCCGGGAGTCTCATCTTGGAGTTTCTCTGTCACGTGACATTTGATGGACCAATACTGTTCTGTTTCCCCAGGTCCCGTCAGTGTAAGGACACACACCTCAGCGCGGGTGGTGAACAGGGCCAGTCGGTTCCACAAGAGCGCAGGGCTGGATGAGATAGAGCAGACCCAGACAGGCAGGCACAGTCCTGTCCCTGGGTCATCTGGCAGCCCGCAGGCTCCACCCAGTAAGTATAACACAGACATGTGACTCCATACATGTACAACAATGTATGTCTGAATTTGAAGAAGTTTATTTGCAAGTTCGTGACCGAGGGCTAATTGCAAGTACATGGTATAAACATAGTGACAATGGACAGTCAGGAACAATATTCTACACTAATACTACGTTGGCTATTTCTAAACAGGTTGGGTTTGACTTCTTTTTTTGGAAGCAGCGGGAGACGTCTGAATATGGACTCCAGGAAGAATAGTTTTTATGAGTATATCATGAAATCTTATGGGGATCGAAATAAACACACACACATGTCTTAATCTAAGGCTTCTGTCCCTGGCAGACCGCAGGCACCAAGCAGTAAGTTAAATACATCAAGTGTATATGGCCCCCCTTCGGTCAATAATGACCGTGGTAAAATTCTAATTGATATCAGCCCTATACAGCTTCGGCTATGCTAAACTGTCATATACCGAAATGACAGTCTCTGACACATGCCTGAAAAGTTGACTCCTGTATTAACATGGTTTCAAATAAAAAGTCCTTTTGTATGGTCATTTATTTACCTGATGAAATTTATCATTTTACCATCTGTCAGGTTATCCCAGCAGCAGCATCATCAACAACAACTTGGAGAACTGTCGCCTCCCCCCCTTCCCCCACCCCACAGTCGTCACCCCTGCCGCTCAGATCAAACAGCCCCTGGTGCTGAGCGGCATCTCCAGCAGTTCCACCGCAGGGAAGTCGCCGACCCACGGCTCACCTATCAAGCAGGACAACGTGCTGTGTGTGGCGGCACAGTTTGCCAGCTCTAGGGGCTGGAGGATGGGCAATCCAACAGCGTCCAGAGAAAAGGCTGGTCAGTTTTATTTTTTATGTCTTTGATACAACCACAAAACAACACAGTTTAAAATACCAATGGACATCGGATACTCCACAGAATCTTTGTAGCGAAATGGACCATTGTTTTGACTATCGCCCATTAATCAGTTTTCACAAATAATTATAGGTTCAGGTTCAGGTCCAGACTGGGACCTGATCCTTTAGACCTGGACTGTACCTGTAACAGTACCCACCCCTACACATGACACCCAGAGTGAATATCTTGCTGGGAGCCAGTCCACTTTGATTTAAAGAATAAAAAAATGCAAACATGGCTGCTAAGGCAGTGGACGTCCTTAACCAGTACTTGCATGTGTTATGTTCGTATTTATACATGTCATATGTCCAGGACGATCAGCTGTTGGAGTACAATTTGTAAAGTTGTATGTCAGTTACTGGATTAATGAAGTATCCAAGTACCTAGAATCTGGTACACATGTAGTAACATATCTACCTGCCAGTAGCATTTGACTGACTATTGTAAGGCCTCTGCTTGATGTGATCTAGTAGTAACACATAGTCTAGCACATACCAAATTTAAGTTTATTTTTTCTGTCAGTGAATCTATGTTAAGCTAAACTGTCTAACTATGAGACTACATTAACTCAGTCTGTCATTTGGCTGACTTTATGAGAGCTAGCTTGCTGTGTCCTGAGTATGTAAAAAAAAAGAAATACAGACACCTAAACTTTTCCTCCAATATCATCATGCAATCAGCTGAAATCAATGTGCTTGATTCCCTTTGTTTGATGATAGGGAACAGCAATTGGTCAGTTGGGGCACATTTCTACCCGACCTCTGGTGCAACTTCGCATCCAGGACTTCCTTCCTTAATGATTTAAACAGATCTCTCCGTCGTAAAGCAAAGATCGCCGGGCTGTTTCAGACCATTTCTGCCATAGGCGCTTCCGCCGTGATCACCAATAGAAGAGGAGCACATGATACAGATGACCATATAACTTAATGAACCTTGAGTTTGTCAGTTTTTTATGAACATTCCGGATTCACAATTAGGACAAAGTGTCTCCAAGTCCACATTACCTGTGTCCCGTCCTGCCGTTGTGTGAGGGTCAGCCGGCGTAGGCTGATTGGTCATTCCTTTTTATGTGGACAAATTTGGGATGATTACCTGACATACTTTTTTTTACTTTTATTTCTTTATTACCAGGCCGTTAGACCCCTGACCCTTGTATGTGGACTTCTTTTTCATTTCAAATTTTGACTGTCAGTATTACTTTGATTATTACATTCTTTAACATGCAGGACATAGTTGTCCTCTCCTAAACCAAAATGGCTTGGCAAGGAGCTTCGTAGTATGTTTTAAGTGAAGCATGCGTAGTCCAGTGGTTAGGGACACTGCCTCTGGACCCAGAAGTTGGGAGTTTGATTCCCACTTGTTGTCGCTCGCCTGGTATGTATATGCTACTAGATAGAGCCACAGTTCTAAGGACGGAATGATAAGCCATGGTTCATTATGCTACCCGTGTGTGAAAGAACTTGCAAACGATGCACATCAAACATGGTGGAAGACGAAACACATTTTATGTCAAACTGTTTGTTCTGCGGTCATGAAGGAAAAGAGTTGTTTGAAGAGGCCACCGAAGTCCACCCAAAATTCTCCACATTCACTGACAACAAGACAACAATTCTCCATCTATCATCACAAAACTCACATGATAGAAAAGGATCTTTCATCTTTATGTGAATAAAATGCAATGAAATAAAGTAATCTACTGGTAGTAGAAGACAGCAGTGTAAGAATGAGACACTACTATGCTTGCTTGAGGGCCCGAGGTACATGTACGTCCTGTGCAGAGCTGTCTCCAGGACCCACCCATCCCTTTGTCCTGGGACGGACATTTGCTTGTTGGGACAAACAAAAATTTCACTCCATCTATCCTAAAAATCAGACCTTAGCACATAAAATTGATGTTTTCATAAACTAAAAATGACCTATTTTACAAGGAAAATCAACAACATTGGCTCCAAAACAATGAGAGGGACGGAAAAAGATTTAACGCTGGAGGCTGGTCCCGCGAATCTACATCCCCATATCCCCCCAGCACATCATTCTCTATAACTATTACCAACATGACAAAGTCGCCGTTTGAAGACGAGCGTGGTAGAATGGAAGCATCTCTCAGAGGCAGGCTGGTAGGATTTGAGATTAAGTCAAGTGCATTAAGGGATGCCACTTCACTTGTCCCCTGCCCCGAATCCTGACATCCAAGGATGCTCCTAAGTAATGCACCTGAGGATAGGCTTACTGGAAAAAACTGAGGAGGTACATTTGAATCCACCTAGGCCTGTCGTGATGGTATCTGTCGGTGCCCTTAAACATACTCTCCATCCTGGCTTGTTATTACGGTGACATCCTTCTGGCAAGGTCACTCGGAATTTGGAACTGGCTTTTTATCAAGAGAAAAATGCAGGCTGGAAAATTCTACGGTTATCACTGGGCTGTAAAATTCAATCAAGTTGCAAGGTAAATGTACATGTATTTTTGCAGCAATGTGATAACAATAGAGAAGTGACCATTTTAACCTTTACTGTGCTAAGAGCCACATTTGCTGAGACGGTGAGATACTAGTAATTATTTTTAACCCTTGTGCACAGCAGTGGATAGGAGACTTGATTCTGGGGCAATTAGCCTGCTATGTCATTTAATTCTCAACAATTAAGCGTAGGTTGACTTCTTCCTCTAGTCTGAAATTAAGTCTGAAAGCGACCGCCAAACATAAAGCCAAAGACAGAAGACGGACGACAAGAACTCAAGTCATGCGCATTTTGATTGGTATTTGTCAAAAATACCGTATGCAAATAGAAGCCTAAGTATCATTTTAGTGTAGCACGCTTACCATCTACATACAACATTGGTGGAATACTCTGGTCCGCATTTTGTTCCTGCGTACTAAAAACCAACAGCTCACATCTGCCGGATAATGGGAGAAAGCAGGGACCTGGACAGACCAAGGACCAGGTTGGGTAATAATTTTCACTGAAGGTTTCCCCCCGCAAAAGTGCGGAATTACTGGACAAGCAAAAATCTATATTCCATTTGGTAAATGTCTATTTTGTACTTATACGCCATGAACTTGGAGCGTGGAAGGTTAAAAACATGGCGACCCATTAAACCGGCGCTAAAAAGCCTTACTGCGTACTGTCAGTTTATGTGCGCGTCTTTTTGCCATTGTAGGAACACCCACCTGTCGTTACTGCTCGCGGCCCCAAAAGTTTTGTGCTTGGGAAGAAGATGAATGGAAGAAGAGCTTTCTCTTGATGGCGAAAGTACGCTTTAATAAAGTCGCGCAGCTTTTAATGGTACGATTTGTTTTACGGAAATGCGGCGGGCGGAGCTCGGGGAGACAGAAAATCAAAGGATTATTTCCCCCAAATGGGTCCGTGAAAACCGGACATGACTTTTCGATAAAAGCTCTCGTGAAGTATTGCGGCCCAGGCACGAGAATCGCGCAGATGGGGTGTTTCTGAGCGGCAGTCTGCACAGCTCCGCGCTCGCGGCGCCATCCGTCACGTTGACAGAAAATCAAAGAGGTAATCTTGGCGGAGTAGTTAGCATACCGAGAAATTTTTATTTGTTCGGAATGATGCGTATCTTTCCAGGAACCTCTGTACTTAAGACCCATTAAAAGGCACTGTCTTGCTGACAGATGCGTCTACCTTAGAGATAGCGGAACAGGAAGGACTCGCAGTCAATCATCTCATCCAAAATATTTGTCAACCTCCCCGCAGATTTTGACTAAATCCGTTAAGTGCCATCACAATATGTTCCTGACGGTCGGCACACTTGTACCACGTCTTGATGGATGCGCCCAACAACTTCGCTAACTACTCCCACACGCGAAAGACCACTTTCTTTGCAAACAATGCGAATGTTTGTCAGGGAACTTTCCAATAAACTGTTTGATTTGAAAAGTGCAGCTGGCATAAAGGAAGACCGATGTTACGTGATGTGTATCGCTCGCCGCGAATGCGATCACTAAAAGCTCGAAAGTGGATGCATTATCGATCAGCAGTTTATCGTGGACAGTAAACCGTGTCCACCGAATTCCCCAAATAAATTTCCCGTGTACCACTTTTCCTTCCTTAAGTCGTACAAAGAGTGCCTTCGGACCATTTAGAAGGCATTTCCGATCTATATTCAGGTGGAATGTCCTCGGCACCTTTGTACGCCATGTGTAGATAACGCTGGCAAAACAATTCCGCAAATCGCGAAAACCCATAACGATATTTCTTGTGGCAAAGTGCCTTCCGGACGGATCAAAAAGTTTCGGCCGTCAGCACCTTAAAAGCGAAATGCTTAATCGATCACGGGAGAACACGCTTTCGTCTTCCAGGCTCGGCCTATTTGTCAAGAATGATGGAGGGATGAGTCGCCATATGCCCACCTATGGGACAAAACAAGTTTGGACAATCACACATGATCAGACCTTTCCCCTTTAACGTTATGGATTGCTAATCGATCTTAGTAATACAAGTTTCCGTCCAAAAACACTACTGGAGACAGTTCTTTGAAAAACATGTAGAGTCTGTCTACTCTTCAGGCCATAAAACGTCTGGCTGTTGACAGTGAGTTACGACCCTGCCATAAAGACCAGAGTCGTACCCGGCTTATTGTTCTGCATCATTGCGGACAAACATGTTCGTTATTGTTGATGCTTTCATTCCAAATGACGCTCTATAATGTTGCATTACGCCCGAGTTAATTAAAGTATCCTCTGGGACAGCTACACATTATTTCTCTCAATTAGGGACAATTTGCTTCATTTTGTGTGCGCCCAGCTACAAAATCATCAGGCCCGGTGTTTAACAAACTGTAGTTAACTGCTCGTCATTTTTTACGGCCTTCCGGCTACTAGGAGTCTCACAATATTTAGGGTCATCCTGACTCAACGCTCGTTATTTCATTTCCTGGCTTTTAGACCCTGGAAAGCCGCTACCTGTCGACTCCCTGTACATCATCAGTTGCCATGGCAACCTGATGGAGCACGTCCTGGATCCCCAACCTGTTGACAGCATACCCAAGATGGATGACGCCCCCATCCAGCTTCTAACCCAACCCCTCGCACAATGGAACTTAAAAAGGTGAGGTCTAATTAATGGCTACCTTGCGGTCATAAATGTGGTTTTAGTGTTGTTGAAATGTTTTGAATTGTGTTAAATTGTGCTTACTGACTGATTCTAGGGTCACATTTCCAAACCGGCACTTGGCTGGACAGTTTGTAGGAAGGAAAAGTGTGGTATAAAAGACAAGAAAATGTATAAACATATTTATGAGCATCATAAAACAACCCGGCCATGTGTGTTTGTTTGTTTGTAGTCGTGTGTGTCTGCAGTTTCCACAAGTAACATTTTGAATGCCAGGCATGTCAGGGATACTATTGTTGATTGGATACTTACATGCAGGAAGTTGTGTCAAAGGTGTCAGAAAGTTCCTAGAAAGTTGGCAGGGAATAGAATTGGCTCCAGTCCAGAGTATTCCTTGGCGCCTCGTGCAGAGTTTAATCCAAAGTGCACCAGTAAGACTACGCAAAAATTATTGAAGATGAACCAGCAAGTAAAGCCTACAGAAGTAAAACAAAAAATTTACAAAACCTCTAAATATTTCACCAAGGTAGAAGATTCTGCAGTGATTTTGACAACGCCACAGGGACTAGCCTAGCAGTATATGTATATAGTATATATATAATTATATACTCCGATTGGCAAAAATTCCTGGAATTCTACAGGAATTTTTCCGCGCCTGCGTAGTTGCATCATCCCTTTGGAAGGGAATAACTCGGGAAGGAGTTAACAGATTGTCATGTTTTTTGGAATGTAGGTAGTTTTGGCAATGCCTTACATAATTAAAGAACAATCATGCAAATCGGGCTAATTTGCAAAATTAGTTAGAACAGATAGTAAATCCACTGCATCTCATAATAGGATATAATAATAATATCGGATGTATTTTGCTGCCTGTAACCTACAGTGTAGGTACCCAAAGTGTGGGTAATGAGGCTGTTTAATGTGGTCGAGGCACCTCCTCGAGCACGGGACCCCCGTTTTATGTCCCTCCCGGAAGACGATTTCGTGGAAAGCTTTGTGAGGCTACAGCAATCCGGACGTCCTTGGTTGGTCCCCCATCCAAGTACTGCCCGGACCACACATTGCTTAACTTCCGAGATCGAGGGATCGGGTGTACCAACGCGCATTATTTCTTTTTTCCAACAGGTGTTCGACGTCAGCAGAGCTGAAGCCCCCCCTCCCCAGCAACAGTCCCCTCATCATCGCCGCAGACATTGTGGCTGCAGACAACGCAGCGAGCATGAGTAAGTAGCCTTGTTTCATCATGTTCATCTTAACTCGGTGAAGGTTCATACTCTCATCCATAGCATGTTAGATTTTTCTGTCCTTCACAATATTTCTAAAACATGTCCTTACGTTCCCCTCTGAGATGTTTTTTAAATTTACTTGAAACATGAAATAAGACCCCTTTGTATGTGGCATGTTAAATTTTCCTTAATATATCCTTCACAAAATTTGATGGTAATTGGGAAAACGTGTGTTCATATGACCCCTTTTGGATGCCTTTGACACTTTTTTCACAAAGTCATGAAACAACATTTTAGATAAGATTGCAGTAACTGTAAATTCCTTTCTTCTTTGGGGATCAAAGAGTAGAAACTAAGGCGTTATTTGGGTGTTTCAAGTTTGCCATGGTAATAAAACTTGCACAAAAACACATTTTCGCAACGTCACAGTTTCAAAGTGAAGAGACACGGCGAAAATAAAACCGCCGCAAATATTTCTAGACATGCAGTAATTTCACTTCCCATCTCCCTTGAAATAAAAACCCATACATTGGTGTAAGTAAGTGGCTATTGTGGTTTGATGGGTTGACGATGATGAACGGATTTTTCTGAAGATCCATTCATCAGAGCGGTGTCTGTTTGGGGGCGACAGAAGGACACCCTGCCTCAGGTTGGGTGGCGCCTGTTCCGTTGTTCTCCTGGCAGGAGAAGTTATGATGTATCATCCGCACACATCCGCGCTCGCACTCCAAAGCAGTTCCACTTGATGGATTGGCCGAGCCACTGTATTAAATGCTAGACAAAGGAATTAATTATCATTCATCTCCCAATTTGCTGACCATGATTTATGTGGTCCACTTTTCGTTTCGTGGCTTTCACTTACTAATATTGCCCAGGCAGTACCCAGGCATGTGTCAATGTACTAATCATTTTAGGAGAAAGTTAATCTGTGTGAGATGATTCTAATAAATGATGGTACTCATGGAATAAGTTAGGCCACATGTAGTCATGCTGTAAATGAATTAAAGTTCATAAGGATTTAATTTCGCACAGTGGGAAGAAAATGGAGTGTTCGTGGTGGTTTTCAGTTCGCAGTTGAAACAACTGGGGGCAGAAGACAGACCAATCGTATTTGCAATGGTTTTAATAAGTCTGCAGTAAAGCGGTAACCGTGAAAACCATGAACGTTAAACCACTATGAAAATTTCAAAGTTTTCAGCCCCTTTTTAGGTCTCCCATCAGTTGTGTGATCAATATTAGAATCTGGAACTTTGATTGATGACTTCCTTAACGCTAAAGAATATGTAGTGGAATAATTTGCATTGTAGGAAGTGGGGTAAGGTAACTTGATACTCCTATATTTTCAAGCCATTTTGACGACAGGCACTGGGCTTCAATTGTCTAAAAGCATGATAGGAAAACCATATGTATAGGGAAAACACCACAAGAAGTCGTGCATACCTGCATATATATATATATATATATATATATATATAACAGAGTTTAAGAACAGGTTTTAGTTCTATTTGCAGCAACAGACCTTGACCCTTTCAGACGGAAACCTTTCTCTTAAAAATATTGCAACATGATGGTGCATTCTCTGGAGTACTTTACTGGAATCCCTAAGTCAAAGTCATAATACCATGCTGAACTTCGCTTTCCAGTAAATTTGTCATTTGAAACAATGATTATCCACTGTATCTTTATCTATATAGCTGGTATAACCGCCCTTCGGCGTACCATACCAGCTTCGCAGGCACACGGTGCGGCGGCAGCTGGATATATTATACTGAACGACCTGACACACCTAGCTTTACCTGTCACACATACCTGTTACAGTTGTAAGTAAAAAAAAATAAATTGGTAAAAGGTTACTATGACATTTTCATATGAATGTACTCCATGAACAATTATACCTCAATTCCCTCAAGGCTATTTGAACATTTCCTCAGTGATAGATTTAATTTTTCCAGCTATCAGCCTGACTGCTGATAATGAATTTATGCTCCAGGCCAGACGGCATGATAATGTTCCTGTGTTCTTATGTGACAAAAAATGGCCTTGTGGTTTGTCCTGATGACAGCGCTCCATTGTGCCGCCGCCCCGTCCCAACAAAGAACTTGCCGAACATTTGTCATAATTGTCTACTCGTCGTCCATCAGGCATTGTCTTGCGGCGAGCTGGAAGAAATTTTTCACAGGTCCGGACCGACCGCTGGCGCCTGGAGTGACATGATCTGACAAGAGGTGTCACTTGTTTGGGGAGAAATCACAAGGCCATTTTTTACCTCCATAAAAAGTGGAGGTATTGTTTTTGCCTGTTTCTGTCCATCCGTGTGCTGGCGCCTGGAGTGACTTGATCTGACCGGAGGTGTCACTTGTTTATAGAGCTACATCAAGGCCATTTCTTAATCCTCCATGAAAAGTGGAGGTAATGTTTTTGCAAATGAAGATATTGTCTTTGCCTGTGTCCATCATGACTATGGCCTTCACACTGAAACTGAATCAGCAGGGATCAAGCAGATCCTGCCAGAATTTGAAAACTTTGTGCCACATTTGGGACAGGAGGTGTTTCTTGTTTGAGAAGAAACCACAAGGCCATGTTTTTACCTCCATGAAATGTGGAGGTATTGTTTTTGCAAATGGAGATATAATTGTCTTTGCCTGTGTCCATCACGACTATGGCCTTCACATTGAAACTGAATCAGCAGGAATCAAGCAGAACCTGCAAGAATTTGCAAAATTTGTGCCACATTTGTTTATCTGAGCTACCACAAGGCCATTTTTTTTACCTCCATGAAAAGTGGAGGTATTGTTTTTGCCTGTTTCTGTCCATCCGTGTGCTGGCGCCTGGAGTGACATGATCTGACAGGAGTTGTCACTTGTTTATAGAGAAACCACAAAGCCATTTTTTTACCTCCATGAAAAGTGGAGGTATAATTGTTTTTGCTTGTTTCTCTCCATCCGTGTGCTGGCGCCTGGAGTGACTTGATCTGACAGGAGCTGTCACTTGTTTATAGAGAAACCACAAGGCCATTTTCTGTTACCTCCATGAAAAGTGGAGGTATTGTTTTTGCCTGTTTCTGTCCATCCATGTGCTGGCGCCTGAAGTGACATGATCTGACAGGAGATGTCACTTGTTTGAGGAGAAACCACAAGGCTAGTTTTTTTACCTCCATGGAAACTGGAGGTATTGTTTTTGCAAATGGAGATAATTGTTTTTGCCTGTGTCCATCATGACTATGGCCTTCACACTGAAACTGAATCAGCAGGAATCAAGCAGAACCAGCCAGAATGAGGAATTTGCAAAATTTGTGCCACATTTGGGACACTTGGTGTTACTTGTTTGAGGAGAAACCACAAGGCCAGTTTTTTAACCTCCATGAAAACTGGAGGTATGGTTTTTGCCTGTTTCTCTCCATCCGTGTGCTGTCGCCTGGAGTGACATGATCTGACAGGAGGTGTCACTTGTTTGGGGAGAAACCACAAGGCCATTTTTTACCTCCATGAAAAGTGGAGGTAATGTTTTTGCCTGTTTCTGTCCATCCGACCGCTGGCGCCTGGAGTGACATGATCTGACAGGAGGTGTCACTTGTTTATCTGACCTACCACAAGGCCATTTTTATACCTCCATGAAAAGTGGAGGTATTGTTTTTGCCTGTTTCTGTCCGTCCGTGTGCTGGCGCCTGGAGTGACTTGATCTGACAGGAGATGTCTCTTGTTTGGGGAGAAACCACAAGGCCATTTTTTAACCTCCATGAAAAGTGGAGGTATTGTTTTTGCAAATGGTGATATTGTCTTTGCCTGTGTCCATCATGACTATGGTCTTCACACTGAAACTGAATCAGCAGGAATCAAGCAGAACCTGCCAGAATTTGCAAAATTTGTGCCACATTTGTTTATCTGAGCTACCACAAGGCCATTTTTGTTACCTCCATGAAAAGTGGAGGTATTGTTTTTGCCTGTTTCTGTGCATCCGTGTGCTGTCGCCTGGAGTGACATGATCTGACAGGAGGTGTCACTTGTTTGAGGAGAAACCACAAGGCCATTTTTTTACCTCCATAAAAACTGGAGGTATTGTTTTTGCCTGTTTCTGTCCGTCCATGTGCTTGCGCCTGGAGTGACATGATCTGACAGGAAGTGTCACTTGTTTCTAGAGAAACCACAAGGCTAGTTTTTTTACCTCCATGAAAAGTGGAGGTATTGTTTTTGCAAATGGAGAAATTGTTTTTGCCTGTGTCTATGATTATGATTATGGCCTTCACACTGAAACTGAATCAGCAGGAATCAAGCAGAACCTGCCAGAATTTGCCAAATTTGTGCCACATTTGGGACAGGAGGTGTCAATTGTTTATCTGAGCTACCACAAGGCCATTTTTTGTTACCTCCATGAAAAGTGGAGGTATTGTTTTTGCCTGTGTCTGTGTGTCCGTGACCATGATAACTCGAGAAGGTTTGGATAGATTGTCTTGATATTTGATATGTGGGTAGTAGTTCTTGGTGAGACCTGAAAATGATTAGATTTTGGGCCCCCTAGTGGACTTTTATGGTACTGCAGCAGAACTTTGTCTATTGGTATCTCATGTTCGGGACAAGGTATGGTTAGGATTTTTTCTTGATATACAATATAATAACTCTTGTCAGATTTGGTACTTAGTGGCAGTTCAACCCGCTTCAAGCAGTGTATATTCCATAAAATGTCACTGCTGTGTCTTTGTGCTATTGCTTAGTCATTTGACTCAGGCCTAGGTAAGATTTGTAGCCTGCCTTTTATGTTTAGAATTGTGAGGACTCACGACAGTGCCATATCTCAACTTGCAATAGCTTTTTGTCAACCTTGGTGTACTTGTCCAGGACCCATTCTCCTCAGCTTTTCTCCGGACAGAAAGAGCATCATATTTAAAGAAACACTCGCTTTATCAAACGCCCTCTGACTTTCAAGTTCACAAGTGATTTATTGGGGCTTTTCTTCCTCTGGAGTCTTCCTTTCCTGCACCCTTCCTGGGGGAGTGAAAAAGATTAAGGAGAACCGGGCAGTCAAAGCTGCACCTTTTTCACAGGCTTGACCTGGTACCTTTTGAACCTAGAGGTGATACATGACTTCCTATCTCTACCTCGGGGTGTTCTACTCATTACGGCCTCTGCCTTTCTCCTGCCGTTCGCATTGCCCTTTTGGGTGTCAAACTTAAGAACTGCGCGGCCCGAACTTTCCACCTTCTAAGAGCACTTTGACACGAAAATCGATGGATGGCCCCTTCCGTCCTCCCGGCAATTTCCCCCAGACGCATGGTCCGAGTGCTTTTCACCCCTTCATTGTTCTTCTGAGTGCAATAATAGCCTCATTCATCTTCCAGACTCCCTGGCCATGGTTAAAAACTTTTACAAGCAAGGTTGGGAAATGAACTCCCGCAATTAGCACGGTTAGTCCTCCCGGAATCCACCGCGGTACGTTGTCTAAGTGGCCCGCAGTCCCGCGCTCGTTTGTCTTTCCTGACACCGACGCACCTGTCTGTGGGGGTGAGCGTGTCCTGAAGATACGGTCTCAATTCGCTATCTGGAGTTTCCCTACTTATTGCGCGGTACATGTGCTGCCTGAAGCTGTCAGTCCAATCTTCCTCTCCAGTGTAGCCGGAGTGGCTCACAACTATTGGTCGTTTGTCTTATCCTTCAGGGCTTGCCAGCAGCGCACAGAGGGGGAGAGCATCCTTCCAAACGTTCTTGTTATCTGCCACAGAAGAACAAGTTTGTTCCTTAGGTCTGTCCATTGATCGTCATTCTGTGCTGTGTTATCAGTGACCAGTCGTTCGTCTTCTAGAACGACCCTTGAGATGAGAAAATTACACTGGGGGTTTCCATTTCTTTGTGTGTATAGGACCTTGTTTGGTCAGTCAACATATCCAACCAGCATTACAAGCAACACTCCATCACATTGTGTGTACACTTCAGCAACACATATAAATCTAGTTCTGAAATGAAGCACACTGTTTGACGGACGTTTCTAATGACTGATTGAAGTTTTAACAGTTGATTTTGGAAAAGATGCCCACTTTAGGCAACATTGAGCTTGCATGACTTGCATGATGGTTTTTTCAGTTTTTGCCTTAAACCACTTAGTGAACTAATCTTATATTTTCAAGAATTTTCACACCACAAGGAGAGGCAACAACCAAAAAGAAAGAGATGGAGCATGATGCTTCATAAGTAGCCAGTATTAGTGCAGTGCAGCTTTGCTATGGCTCACATTTTTTTTGTCAAGCACAAGGGGTAACACCTGCTCTTCTTGAAAAGTGTGTTGGGGTCTTTTACGTGCGGAAATTTTAAGTTGCTTGAGGTTATCGCTTAAAGTTCCTTCATACATGGTAAGGACAGCTCTACATTTGTACATCCCCCTCTGAAAGGACAATGCAACTCTTTTCCAGTCGTGACCAGACCCGGGTTCGAACCAGGGCCGCTGGCTCCATGGAATTTGAACCAGATGTGAAAAGTGGCAGATTGAACAGACTTCCATACCATGCGGACTTCCATGCCATGCGAACCAAAACTTTGTAATTTGTAATGTCAATAGCCTTGCCATCGTATTTCTGCAACTGCGTCTGCCCTGAAATGCCCTGGCTTTTATAACACCTATGCATCGCAAATGACGCCCCGCGCCAAAACTTTCACACAAGATTTAGAGGGAAGTGCCGGGCCTTCTACTTCCCCATGTTTAAGAAATGACGTTACTCAATCAAAGCCATGTTAAGTCGTTCATCAACCATAAAGCTCCCCTGAGATCCACACCACTAGAATTAGGAACAAAAGAGGTTTGATTTTTCTTTTCATGCCTTAGCTTTAACTTGAAAAAAAAAAAAGATTTAATTTCACTGTAAGGATTAAATGGAGTGTTGCATTGTTTTTTAGTTCTTGGTTGAAGCAAGAGGGTAGGCGGTATGAATACAGAACAAGTATTTCTGCCATGGTTTTTAGGTCACATTGAAGAGGCTACCGCCCCAAACATTAAACCACTGCAAAAATTTCAAGATTTACAATATGTCTCCAAACTCTGATAAGTATGCAAGAGCATTCTGTATCTGTATCTATATAGCCGCTATAACCGCCCTTTGGCGTAACACACCAGCTTCGCAGGCACGCAGCGCGGCAGCAGCTGGTTATATTGGTGAACTGAACGTCCCATCACACCTAACCTTTGCACATCCATCTGCAAGAGTGTTCCTTAAAACCAAGGTGGTACTATAAAATCACCCAATAAATTCGGCTAACGTAAACTACCGGGTTCAGTCTACAACAGGCTCTCATACAGTGAACATGGGTGCTGGAGCAGGGCTCATACGTACACTGTAGAATTCAAATAGTCACAGATAGATAAAGAGTTTTAGTTTGTTTGCACATAAAAAGTAAATTTGTAAGCTTTCTCTAAACAGAAATCATGTGAACTACAGACCCACTAAGCCCAGCCTGGAACTTTGTAGAAGGGAAACATTGGGCACTGAGATATTATACCCTTGTTGCTGGTGTTGACTGTGCAAGCAATTCTAGTCTCTCACATTGCAAAGACGGTGCTACGATCACAAGTTCTATTTGTAGACACACAAAATCCAACAGGAAGCTCATAACTACTTGAAAAGAAATACAAATTTGAGAGGGACTAATCTTTACCAAAATGAATGATCTTATTCTATATAGATACAATGAGGGTGACAGCTCTTATTTCAAAACAAGACACCAAATAGCTTCTGAAAGGCAAGATACTAAATAGCAATGATAACTAAACAGTCAGTAACTCAGACAAAGGTCGAGAGCAAGATGGAAAGAGTGTAGATGTACTTCTAGACTGAATTCAAAGGCACAAGAAATCTGGCAACATTTTGAATTTTCAACACTGGTCTGATATTTCTTCCTTCAAACCTAATGTTGTAGAAAATATGGTATGGTGTCTTTAGCCTTGCAGCACGCTTATGTGTCATTTTGCTTTGTTTGACAGCATTTTGTTGACAGTTAGAGGAGAACCTTTTTCAAACAGATCTGACAGTTAATATGCTAATAACTTTCGACGTTATGTCGTAATACCGTCCCTTTGTTCCTCATGCCAGACACTGGCTGGACTCCCCATGGCTTCTAATTAGAATATGTGGTGTAGAGGGTCAATCCAGCTTTCAAACCTCCTGGCACAGTTCAGCAGGGAGCATCTATATAGTTTTATGGTTATTGTGGACCCTGGGTCCAGATTTCTGGTCTTTAAAACTATCCAGAGAAGATGCTCCTTCTGTGCTTGGTGATAACAAATTCCGCTTAGCAAAATTTAAAGTTACACTGTGATCTGCTACTTTTACAACATCCATACCAGTCCTCTGAACCATGGAACGTCCAGTGGGCTGAGTAAAACCTTCAGCCACTTTAGATTTAGGGAGATACAGTATTAAGAAGTGGACCCTGCCATTACGTCCCGACAGCCTGTGTGAGAATTAATGACGGATTGGCGACCCTATTTAGCCTGATTTGTCAGCTTTACAACCAATACGTCAGGGCCCCATTTTCTATCAGCGCTTCTACCTGCTATCTCCATTAAATGAAGTGCCCGCACTGCCGCTAATTTGGCCCATGTTGTTAAGATATATGGTCTTAATTACCCACTGCCATTAGTATTCCCAAAAAACTGACTCCGGCCCCCTTTACTACCGTTGACAGCGAACGTCGACTGCGGAGTTAAAGTGCGCCACATGAGTAATTGCGCCTTAGTTAGTCTTTCTGGCACCTACCAAATGTGCTGTCTGGGACTACTAATTGCACCCTTCTTTCCGAGGACTAAATCTCCCCCGCCTCCATCCCCTCTCCGCCCATGATCTATGGACATAAGTACAGGGTTGTCTGGCGATGACCCCAGTTGACCTCCCAACTACCGGCATTGACACTGACAACTTTCTGTCTCTTTCCTGTGGGTCTTTGCTAAGCTGTGCCAATTTTTTTGTATCATAGGATAAAGAGGTTAGGATGAGCAGATGTAGTCTTACTCCTGTGACCTCTCAACTACAGGCGTTGACACTGACAACTTTCTGTCTCTTTTCTGCAGGTCTTTGATAAGCTGTGTCAATTCTTTTTATCATAGGGTAAAGAGGTTATGATGAACAGAAGTTTTACTTCTGTGATGGATCTTTCAGTTTAAAATGGTTGAATGTATGGATGGTGACCTTTTGGGTAGAGACTAACAGAACCTACAGAACCTGAAGGTACTGTGTTTGAATCCCAGGAAGGTCCAGATTTCGTGCCCTTGGGAAAGGCACTGTGCACCCATTTCTCCACTCCATGTAAGGTGAAAAACTGGAGGTCCCGTGTTTGAGTAGAGCCACACACTTATCAAAAAGAGGAGAATTTCTTCCAGTGTAAGTGGATCATCCTGCTCTTATGCAGCTTGTACCTAGTGTACAAAACTAGTGTGTTACGCCCAAAGGCAGTTCATCGGTTATGCGGAACAAACAAAAAGTCCTACCTTAAAATGAAGGGATATTTCTGCTTTTTTGCCCACTGAAGATGGGAACATCTTTGTTCTGCCAGCTTTCTTTGGATCTTTTTATAGCTAGTGTGAACAACAAGTCGTTTTGGAACAGACCATTTGGTATGGGGGGTGAACACTTTTGGAATGGTGAACTGAACACCATTTCAGTACCAAGGTCAGTGATGGTTCCTTACCAAGCTCACAATCCCGTGTACTATTGTGGCTTTAAAGGCCATTAATTAGCCTTTATAACTAGGTTTTACTTCCATGTACGGTCATTTATACTTCAAATGACTTGTTTGATGAAATGGACAAGACTAAAAATGTAAAAAGCTTTTCAATACTTTACGAGGGGCTACTTTTTTTTAAAGTTGCGTTTGTTGCAGTCTCATAAAAACAAAGACCTATTCTTTTAATAAATTTAACTATTGGAATTTTGATTTGGTTAACCTCCTTGATTTGGGCCACTTGTTTCAGGTTGGGGCAATTATCACCTGCCGGAATAGAGGTATTGCTTTTGGTGTGTGTTTATTTGTCTGCGTATGTTTCCATGCTTATTTCCACATGGTAGGCACATCAGGAGCACTGACAAGAAGTTAGGTCAACAGTCGCAAAATAGGTTATGGAAGGTCATCTCAATTCCTGTTTTCATTTTCCTTCTCTTTTGCCTTATGGGAGACAGTGGACAAATGCATAGTTTGACAAGAAATTTACAATGCATAAAACAAAAATTCACAAATATCTCTTGGAAATGTGGGATCTTTGATTTCTCCATGTGTATTGTGATCCCTCCAACAGAAGTAACAACGTTTTATGTTAGGGGTAGACACAGACTGGCATATGTGCACAAATATTGTACAATAATTTTACCCTAGAGCTACTTTAGTTAGCCATGATAAACATTCCATCACACACCTTGGCACTGCTAGCTGCAGCCAAAGCTGCACCACCTGACTGACTGATGATTTGTCCTTTAGAAGGACCCAGGAGTCAATTTTGAGCATGTTCAAACGCTTAAGGTCATTTATGATGGCGACAGGAGCCATAACTACGGCCATCTGGAGATCCCACCGTTAGTACCAAGATTATTGATTGCCGGTGGCAGAATCTCACTTCATAACAGCAGTTTCAAAGCCCTCCCGGCCCAGCAAAGACCTTGTCCGAGGTACAATGGAGTGGGGAGCATGACACAAGTGCCACTTACACCGATGAAGTAGGTGTATGATCTATGACCCCGCCATATGGTGGGGGGCAAGTGGTATGAGTTTTTATTGATTATTAGTGGCAAAATGGCACTTCATAACACAGGTTTCATAGCCGGGGCCGGTCAGAGAGTGCTCGAGGCTGGCATTGATTGACACGGAGAGCCGTTCAAGTACTAATGCACCAACTGGTACTGGTCACTGTTCCAGTCAACATCACTGGGGATGACCTATGGGCCAGGTGAAGGCAACACGTTGGTCATTGGGCTCCCCTGCTTATGATAGGATAACATTTTTCAAACCAGGACCCAGGCAGAAACCAAAAATAAAAGTGTAAAAAAATGAATATCAAGAAAGACTTACCAAAAATGCTTTTGTCACATTAATAAGAGAACCATTGGTTTTGATCATTTTTTGTCGTAGATAGTAAACATTAGCCCATATCTATAATCCGTCAAACATGTAATTTTGATAATGTTTAATAAAACACTGTATTGTAAAGTAAACACCTGCTACAGCTCTGCACTCACTGAACTCTCTCTCACACCACTGTCTCAGAGACGAGAGGAACTGTGCAGAACGTATGCTAGTTCCATCTGGAGATCCCCGATCTACAGAAACTGGCTCCCACCATGCCGTGGGGAGATCTCAGGTAGAGAGACTCGGTCTAGTAACAGGCTCCAGACTCTGAAAGCGAACACTACTCGTTTCAAGAGAAGCCCGATTAACTATATGGTTTCCCTGCTAAACGATGACTCTGTGTGAATAGTTTTTAGATTGCTTAATGGTGTTAGTCGGTAGAATGCCTGTTTTAATGATGACAATATGTATTTTATTGCAATTGTAAATGTAAATGTGCCTATCAATTCAGCCTTAGGGCTGCTATCTGGGTCATGTATATTATATGTGTTTGAATAAACCAGTCATCATCATCATCATCATCAGTTATTTCCAACTTCTTACTCTTAGTTCATTGCTCTGAAGTGGTCTAACGACCTTGCTCTGACCAATCTCGTTTTTTTAAAAAAGTGAAGAAGTAATACAGCAAACATACACGTGAGACCACCACGAACATTTTCCCCTTTACAGTACGTGATCATGTTTCACACTTGGCTTACAGAGGAGCATCTGGCTCAAGTCTAGGTAGTTTAGGTGTTTTCAAGTTTAGGTTGTCTAGGTTGGTGGTTTAGGTTGTCTAGGTGGTTTTAGGTTTGCAACAAAGAGGTCACTGCGAACATACAACTAAGACCACCACAAACATTTTCCCCTTTTACAGTACGTGATCATGTTTCACACTTGGCTTACGGAGGAACATCTGGCTCAAGTCTAGGTAGTTTAGGTGGTTTCAAGTTTAGGTTGTCTAGGTGATTTCAAGTTTGCAGCAAAGAGGTCACAGTGAACATACTGTAAACTCATTTAAGTTCGCGGTAGCGGGAAAATGGACTTTACGCGGTGGTTTTAAATTCGCATTAGCACCATGCACAGTAGTCTCTTACTGCCATGGAAAAATGTTCGCGGTAGTTTTAAATTCGAGGTGAAGCAGCCACCGCGAAAACCACGAACATTAATCCACCGCGAACATTTCTGCATTTACAGTACATGTGATACCACGAACATTTTCCCTTTTACAGTACGTGATCATGTTTCACACTTGGCTTACGGAGGAGCATCTGGCTCAAGTCACACATGATGGATGGGATTAAGTGCCAAACAGTGTTGTTAAGGGCTGAACCTTTGAGCTAATGGTCCCTCAGAGCCACGGCTATTGACGAAACTGTCCGCTCCAAACGATCGGTGGTCCTGAGCTAGAGCAGGCGCTGCAAGCTGCACCTCTTCTGCATCTTTCACCACTTTCCAAGACACTCAGATGGTGGCCTTGTAGCAGGACTGTCTCCAGCTTTTTCCATCCCACTCATTGTCTGAAAGGCCATATTGTTGATTATCCATGTTAAAAGTGTCATTTTCAGCTTATAAAAAGTAGATTTTCAACAGTTCAGATTTTTGGGACGGATGGGGTTATATTTTTCCCGTCCCAACAAACAAAAAAGGGACGGGTCCTGGAGACAGCCCTGCCTTGTGGTTAATGTTCTTGACTCAGAACTTAGACGTACTGAGTTTGAATCCTGAAACTGTCGGCTCCAAACGATTGGTGGTCCTAAGCTAGAGCAGGCGCTGCAAGCTGCACCTCTTGTGCATCTTTCACCACTTTCCAAGACACTCATGGTGGCCTTGTAGCAGTACTGTCACCAGCTTTTTTTTCATCCCATTCATTGTTTGGAAGGCCATATTGTTGATTTTCCATGTTAAAAGTGTAATTTTCAGCTTATAAAAAGTAGATTTTCAACAGTTCAGATTTTTGGGATGGATGGGGTTATATTTTTCCGATCCCAACAAGCAAATTTCCGTCCTAGGACGGAGGGACGGGTCCTGGAGACAGCCCTGCCTTGTGGTTAATGTTCTTGACTCAGAACTTAGACGTACTGAGTTTGAATCCTGAAACTGTCCTCTCCAAACGATTGGTGGTCCTGAGCTAGAGCAGGCGCTGCAAGCTGCACCTCTTGTGCATCTTTCACCACTTTCCAAGACACTGATGGTGGCCTTGTAGCAGGACTGTCTCCAGCTTTTTCCATCCCACTCATTGTTTGGAAGGCCATATTGTTGATTATCCATGTTAAAAGTGTCATTTTAAGCTTATAAAAAGTAGATTTTCAACATTTTAGATTTTTGGGACATATAGGGTAATATTTTTCCTGTCGTAACAAGTAAATTTCCGTCCTAGGACGGAGGGACGGGTCCTGGAGACAGCCCTGCCTTGTGGTTAATGTTCTTGACTCAGAACTTAGACTTACTGAGTTTGAATCCTGAAACTGTCCTCTCCAAACGATCGGTGGTCCTGAGCTAGAGCAGGCGCTGCAAGCTGCACCTCTTCTGCATCCTTCACCACTTTCCAAGACACTCATGGTGGCCTAGTGGTTTGGGTTGTTGACTCAGAACCTAGAGATACTGAGTAATCAGGGCTCGAAATACTTTTTTCTGCATACCTGCGCTGGTGCAGGTAACATTAAAAATTACCTGCACCAGACAAATTTTAGCTGCACCACAATGAATTTAGGAAGTATGGATCTTACTAAAATTGTTCAGGAACCATTGCTACTTTTTCTTTCATACTATTTATGTATAAAACCCAGCACATGGACCAGTGCAGGTTAGGTGAAGGTAGACATCAGAAATACCTGCACAGCTTCATTTTTACCTGCACTAACTTGCATATGCAGGTGGTATTTTGAGCCCTGGAGTTTGAATCCTAGACAGGTCCTCATATAGTTCCCTTGGAAAAGCCACTTAACACCATTTGCCTCATTAGACTTACATTGTAGGTGTAAATGAGTTGGCTTCGGCTAGGGCCATTGCTCAGATAGGACACATGGAGGTCCCACCTTGAGCGCATTAACGAACCCACCGCATGTACATGTATCAAGAAGAGTAGGGGTCCATCCCAGTGTGAATGGATCAAATAAGTCTGTCGGGATATAGAGCTTGTAGTCTTCAGTACAAGCTTGGTGTGTTATGCCATGAGTTGGTTTACTGTGTATACCTGCCTAAGTGCCTAGGCCAGAGACTGGCCGCTCCTCTCTGTTAGAAGTTTCCAGGTTGCACATGGAGGTCCCACCTTGAGCGCATTAAAGAACCCACTGCATATACATGTATCAAGAAGAGTAGGGGTCCGTCCTGGCCTGAATGGATCATATAAGTCTGTCTGGTTATGCAGCTTTTAATCTTCAGTAAAAGCTGATGTGTTATGCCATGAGTCGGTTTACTGCGTATGCCTGCCTACCTGCCTAAGTGCCTAGGCCAGAGACTGGCCCCTTGCTCCTCTCCGTTACAAGTTTCCAGGTTGCACAGTCCTTTGCACTTGTATACAATACTTGCACTTGCACTGCGTATACAATACAAAAAAGGCTAACTTTCAAAGACACTCTCCTTAATGTGCCTGTTAAACACCTTTGGCCTAAAAGTTAATTTTTTAGTCAAAGACTTTGCATTTATTTTTACCCACCCTCTGGTTAGTCACCACACATTTAGCTTGCCAATCAGAGTGCCTACATAATCATAAAACCTTGAGAAAATAAAAGTCTGCAGTTTGTTTTTATTTCGAGATGGTCGCAGCGATATAACTACTTCTAAGCACTGTACTTGACAAGAAATGTGGCATAGATTGGGCCAAGGTGTTACTAGGGAGAGTTTTAAGAGTTAATTAGGAGAGCCAGGGTCCGCCGTCAGGCAGTTGATGGTCTGAAGATGAGTCCTCCTGGACCGAAGCATCAGTCGGAAAATAAAGCTATATTGGGTTGCAATTACCATAATGGAAGCGATAGACTGTTAAACCCACCCCTTGGTACTAGAAAAATGCACCCTTACGCCGCCCTAACGAACAACACTTATTAAGGTGATCGCTTTCTGGTCATTCAGTAAAAGGTCATGGAAAAATAGAGGGTCCATGTTTCATTCAGTAGGTCACAAAAATAGCCTGCAAAGAACTTCATCTGACGATGAAGAATCACTCCTGTTTCAAGTACATTTGTTATACCTGAAAGTTAATGTATTCATTGGGATTGAATACAATGAATTGATGAATGACATTTTATTTAGTGTCTTGCAGTTTGTGGAAGGATTGACATAACAGGTGACTATCACCTTTTCATGATGCTAACCCAGAGGTCAGACTGAAAGGTTCAAACCACTCACACCTGGAAGGACCAGCCTTCTCAAAATTTTTTATAAGTATGGTGGGATCAAGGAAGTTAATGCTCAAGTTTTTTCCTTGCTTTAAACATGGGACCTCTGGCTTTGTGCCCCATGGGAGAGAACATCCCTAACCAAAGCTAGGAAGTCACTTTCACCAGGGCCCAGTGAGGAAATATGATTGTTGTGTAAAGTGCCTTTCTCAAGGGCACAACTTTGGTGCTTAAATTTCCATCAGGGATTCGAACACAGAACCTGTAGATTTTAAGTCAAGACCTATCGCCCAGTGACCACCATGCCATGTTAACTTCTGTTTGAAGCACGGTAGTCTCCAGGACCTATCCCTTCGTCTTGGAACGGAAATTTGCTTGTTGGGACAAAGAAACATTAGTTCACCTATCCATCCCAAAAATTGGAACTTCAGGACATGGAATTGATGAAATTGTATTTTTGTAAGCTTTAGAATGACAGATTAAACTAGAGTTCGGCGACCTCATACCTCCATGAATATTTAGAGCTTTTGTTAATTTCATGCAAATGACTTAACATTAACATGATTTATGTATGGTGTTGTTCATCATTGAATAACGTACAGTACACGTCACAAGTAAAATTCCCAATTCAGATCATTAATCATTAAGTTGTTTTGCAATTTTTGCATAAATTATGCAAATAAGTTCCTCATTTGCATATTTGATATCTGCATATGTTCCACAGATTATAATTAACAAGTGTTACATTTATCGAAGTCTAGTTATTGCAAACAATGGAATTATACAATTTCCTCATTAATTATGTAAATTAAGTCCTCATTTGCATAAAATGCATATCATTATGAACATCTTTGCCCAAGCTACCTGCATACCTAAAATGCAGGCAATCCGTCGTTCCTTTCTGCAGTTATCCTCTTTGGAGTGTCTTGACAAAAACGCTCCTGCAGTTCCACAATTGAATGTTAGGGGACTGAAACTTGCCCCACTTTGTCATGACGCTAAAGGCTATCTACCACATAAATGTCACGACCATATCACGTCCGGGACAAGAGATACATTGAAAAAACTGCTATGATAGATTATTCTCATTAATTATGCAAATGTACTCCTATTTTGCATAATTAGTATTTTATCTTGTACAACATTGTCTAAGGTACCTGCATATCAAAAATCATAAAAATCCGTTGTTCCCTTCTGGAATTATCGTCTTCAGAAGTTTTTGACAAAAATGCCCCTGCTATCCTAAACCCGGACGCTAGGGGGCCCAAACTTATGTCATTTCTTCCTGAGCACAAGAGCTATCTAACACCCCAAAATCGTGACCATAGCATGCTCAGAACACCGAGATAGCAAACCCGGAAGTTGCGCTGCAGTACCAAGGGAAGCCGCTAGGGGGCCCAAAATCTAATCATTTCCAGCTTTCATCACACACTACCAACACACCAAGTATGAAACCAAGTCACCTTGCCGTTCTTGAGTTATCTTGTTTACAAACACACAGACACACAGACAGACAAATGCTGGGTAAAATATAACCTCCATGACATTTCATGGAGGTAACATTGAAATTAATAGCATCGATTCCCACGATCCACGGCTGCAAAAGCAAATCGCTATATCCACCCAGCGCGTAGACCGCTCGGCCACGCTAGCTGATTGCGTAATCGTGTGTATAGAAGGGCTGTAAGAAGAGTTTGGTTAAATTGACCGATCCATCCATACATCCATGCAAACCAAACCGTTGATGAACGGTTGAACGAACGGCTTCTCTCGCCTCTAAGCCTATGCTACGCACCGGCAAAAATATTTAGAGCTGGAGACAGCCCTGGTTTATGACCTAATAGTTAAACTAGGATGTAAAAGTAATGGTGTTTGTGAGTTGTTTATTTATTTGTGTGTTGTTGCCTAGGTAACTCCATGGTGACCAGGTACGACTCCTATGACAGCCTGTCATCGGATCAGAGCAGCCAGGAGGATGACCACTGGCTTTCTCAGGTGAGTCACAGCCTTGACCTTCAGAGCACACTGAGTTAATTTTGTGGATGCCTGGTCGGACATTGTTAAGGGCATCTCATATGAGGATGAACTGAACTGACTGAACTGAACTGAACATGCTCTGGAGACACCATGCAAAAGTAATGCGTGAGGATGGAAAAAAAAGGAGTAAAATCATTTTTTTATAGTTGGAAAATTGTTGACCTTTTGTAGTCAGTATATTGTACTGGTAGAAGTATGTAGTGTCTAATTATACTTCTGCAAGGGTCCCTGACACGAGTGGGCAGCTTTTGGTGAGGCTGCACACTTTAAGGTTCTTCTTCAGGGTGTCAAGTTGACTATTGATTCAGTTCTTGTTAAACATGAACTTATTGAATTTCTTAAACTCTTCAACTGAAGTCATACATCCGTGTTTTTTTACACCTGGCTAGAGCAAAGAAAGTTGTACTAATTTGCGTTTCCCAAGGACAAAATATCTGTCCAGGAACACAAGGAATAGAACCCAAGCCCTCACAATCTCGTGTATACTAGCCTAGCTACTAGGCCACTCGATGCCATGTACACTTACTCCTAAAACTGCTGTCAAAGTCCTGCCTGCGCCTGATAGGCGCATAGGCGGCACCCATCTCCATTTCAGTAGCCTTGGGCCACACAATTTTGTGTAATCACTACAGCAACTGGGGCTACTCCACCGGTAGTGGTGTGTGTTCAACTTCCATACTCCTTCCCGAATGCTGAATGCTAATCAGAGAAAGCAGCATGTGCCATTTTTAAAGTCTTTCGTATGACTCGGCCGGGGATTGAACTCGCGACCTTCCGAATGCAAGACGAACACTCTACCCACCCAGCCACTGCACCGGTGACACTGCTGAGGAGATGTTAACGACAGAACATCTTGGCCGCCCCTCAAACGGTCCTCTGGAATCCTTCCCAGTCCGGGTTGACTTAAGATTTAGGTCAGAAGAGTTCCTGACTTCATCCCAATTACGGTTTAACCCCTTCTGCCTTGTCTTTTGCGAGACAAATGGTCGGATCCACACTCGTAAGTGTCTTTCCTACCACTTTGGCCGAGCACTTTGGGACGGCCACTGGCCATTAACTAGACGAGAGCACACTTAGGAAGCATTTGTGTGAAATTAAACGGCTCAAGGCTGCCTTACAGTTCATCTTGCTAATGTAACCCTGTAGTCTACTTGTTTGAAATATAGATGTGCAGGCTGGGACCCAGCAGTTACTGGTCCTCACTGCGGGGCCATTGGAAAGGATTGGATGCACTGTGACTACGCCTACATTACAATGAGGCAATTGGTGCAGTCTAAGATCCCTCAACATCCGTTTACATTATATTGTATTTTGTAAGTATATATACAGTAGAAGCCGCTTAATTGCACGGCCTATTTGGCGCAATTATCCGGCTGGTGCAATAATGCGAAGTTATCTAGCTGGACCGCACCGGTTTGGGATTTTGAGATTCTGTGCAGTTAACAGAAGTGTGCGTTAATCCGATGTGCAATTAACTGACTTCCTCTGTACTGTGAAGCTTACAATAATTATTGCCAAAAGCAGTTACTCAAGCAACTGGATATGATTTAGGAAACGGCCAGACATTTCAAGTAGTGTCCACTAGATTTTGTCAGTGACACTGAAGTGATCTGTTACAATAATTGTTGACAGTGTTCTACTGGGAACTGATTAAGAACATGTTACCTGCAAAAGCTAGGTTTAAGTTTCAGTTAGAAGAGCTTACTTGGCTAGTTCTTTTACTTTTTTTATTGACAGTGTTTGTCTACTAGAATTGTTTAAAAAAACATATTAAAAGAAAAAACAATTGTGTGATATCTATCACTCTACTGGAAGCTCAGAGAAAAATGTTCCCTACCAAAATTGTAATAGGTTAGATTAAGAGCTTACTTGGCTATTTATTCTGCACTTTTAAAAAGTTCCAAGTGAATCATATATCATATGTAAGATGTTTGGAAAAAAAATACTAAAAGGAAAAAACATTTATGTGATAACTTTTAACAATGTTCTACAGGGAGCTGAGAAAAAAACACGTAAAATCTAGTTTAGAAAAGCTTATTTGGATATTTCTTCTGCACTCCTTAAAAGTCCCACGTGAATCTAAGATGTTTGAAAAAAAAACATACTAAAAGAAAAAAACAATCATGTGTTAACTGTTTACATTAATTCTTCTGTTGGGAGCTAAGAGAAAAATGTTCCCTGCAAATTCTAGGTTAAAAGAGATTACTTGGCCATTTCTTCTGCAATACAACAAACTGAGTGCAAGATGTTTGAAGAAAAACATACGAAAAGAAAAACACATTTGTGTGATAACTGTTAACATTGATTGTTCTACTGGGAGCTCAGAGAAAATGGTTCCTGCAAAATCTAGGTTTAACTTGGAAGATTTTCCTTGGCTATTTCTTCTGTACTTCTAAAAAGTCCCACATGATGTTTGGAGAAAAAAAAACAATTATGTGATACCTGTTTACATGGATTGTTATGCTGGGAGCTCAGACAAATGTTCCCTGTAAAATCTACATGTAGGATAGAGAAGCTTACTTGGATATTTCTTCTTCACTTCTTTAAAGTCCCTCTTGAAAGTAAGATGTTTGAAGAAAAATGTTTCCTACACGAAAAAAAATAATTGTGATAACTGTTTACATGCTGGGATCTCAGAAAAAATGTCCCCGCAGGATCTAACGACAGCAGTGGCATAATGCTTTAGTATATATACTTGTGAAAGGAAAAAAAAACAATTGACCATGTGATAAATGTTTACATGGCTTGTAATGCTTAGAGCTCAGAAAAATGTTCCCCTGTATATAAAAAAAACATATTAGAAAAAAAAACAATTGTGTAATAACTGTTTACAACTGTTCTACTGGGAGCTCATAAAAGTGTTCTCTGTAAAATCTAGCATAGAGAAGCTTTCACTTGGCTATTTCTTGTGCACTTCTAAAAAGTCCCACATGAATGTGAGATGTTTGAAGAAAAAGAAAAAAAATTGACTGCGTTTTCTCTGAGCTACTGGTTAACTTGCGCCAGTTAATGGCAGCAGTGCTACAGTAATTGCCGGGTCCCCGCTGGATCTAACGACAGCAGTGGCAAGATGCCTGGTTAAGTGTTAGCTCATGTAAAGTGGCTCAGTGGACATTGGCACTCCGTTAGGACTACCCCGCGAACTTTGCTCCGACTCATCAGTGGTGCACGTCTTGGTCTTGATTTGTGTCAATTGCCCTCATCAGCTGCTGACAAGATTCTTGCACCAAGCTAACTACCCAAGGCTTAGGGGAGACACTGGGCACAATCAGCTTAAGTGTGAGCGGGGCAGCATGGGATGTTCTGAGGGAATTTTAAACAGCTACCTGGGCAGAATTGCAGGCCAAACTTTGGCCTGTAATTTTTGGTGGATATGACAGTTGACACAACACAAGTCATGTAAATGCAAGTTCATAAACAAAGAAATTACATGTACTGGTAGCACACAGAAACCAGCCCATTATCATTAGTAGTATGTATAGTACCTTTGCCAAGAGGGTTATGTTTTTTATGCTGTTTGTTTGTGGACAGGATTCTTGCACCAAGCTAACTACCGAGAGGCTTAGAGGAGACACTGGGCACAATCAGCTTAAGTGTGAGCGGGGCCGGGGCAGCATGGGAGGTTCTGAGGGAATTTTAAACAGCTGCCTGGGCAGAATTGCCGGCCAAAGTTTGGCCTGAGTGTATGTTCTGTTCACATGTCAGTTGACACTCAATGAATATAGGTTCAACTTGATAAAGATGATTTTGAACACACTGCCAACCTGTCATTCTGTGCTGTTACATTTTTTTTATGTCGGAATCCAGGAAGAATAGACCAGACATTCTAGTCTAATGGCTTTCAAATAAACATCAATCAAATGTCAACCAATGTGGAAATAACTGAAGAATACAAACAGACGTGTATAGTATCTCCGTACACAGAAGTGATAGATGAATATTTTGTATATTTTTTCCTCAGTGAATAGTTTCATCAGTTTGGTACGACACTGAAAAAGAGACTCTTTTTACATTGCTTTATTCTCACCGACGTTTCTGTGACCATCTGTCACCTTCTTTAGGGCAATTCTGGCTCACATTGTTCTGTTCACAGTTCAGATGCGGACAAAAAATGTTAAGTATTTGGTTTGGTTTGGTTTGATTTGATATAGATCTCCATTAGTGACTGGACACCATCGCACGTGTGCTGGGTTCTTTAACATGCGTGGGATGTGTCTCTCCCAACACACGGAACCTCCATTTAACGTCCTATCAGAGGGACAGCACTAGCCGAAGCTATGTACTCATTTTCACCTGAGGAAAGTGAGGAAAGCTGTGTAAAGTGCCTTTCCCAAGGGCACAAGATCGTTGACGCGGCAGGATTCAAACTTGTCTGGTCCAGAACCATTTTTTACACATTGCCACGCAATCTCACATATGTACAGACAGCATTATGAAAAATATTTGCAATGTATGGAGTGTAAAACATATATTTTTTCCAATTTCAGGTTGAGATGGTGACCCACGCCGGCCCCCACCGCAGGCTGTGGATGGGTCCGCAGTTCTCCTTCAAGACATTCCAGACCAACACAGCGGTCCTGTCCTCCAACTCCTCGGCTCTGCTGGGCCAGAGTCCTGACGCTAACACTGTGGATGTGCTGGCAGAGGAGCTGGATCTGCAGAGTCTCAGGCAAGGAACAAAACTGTTCTATTTTATGTCTTAGGCCATGTTTATTTTGTTGTATGGATGACATCCTCTGATGACTCCAAAACTGATCCTAGTGTAGAAAGATGAAAAAGTTTGCCATGATGAAATCTAAGAGTCTGGCTGAGGAGCTGGACCTGCAGAGTCTCAGGCAAGGAACAGATCACAGAGTCGTTCTTTTTTTATGTGTGAAAGGTGAGCAGAAACAGTCTCCTGGCTCCTGGAACTCAAACCCAGGCTGCCAGATCACAAACTCAACGCCGTAACCACTATGCCAAAAGGGTCAGACACCTTTGAGGTAGTGGTTTGGGCATTGGGTGAAATGCTTTCCCTGTCCCTGGTACTGAAATGCTATTCCTGTCCCTGGTCCTGAAATGCTATCCCTGGTTCTGAAATGCTTTCCCTGGTTCTGAAATGCTTTCCCTGGTTCTGAAATGCTTTCCCTGGCCCTGCTACTTAAACCCTATCCCTGTCCCTGGTTCTGAAATGCTATCCCTGTCTCTGGCCCTGAAATGCTATCTCTGACCTTGCTACTGAAATGCTATCCCTGTCATTGGTTCTGAAATGATTTCCCTGTCCATGGTTCTGAAGTGCTATCCATGTCCCTGGTACTGAAATGCTATTCCTGTCCCTGGTCCTAAAGTGCTCTCCCTGGTTCTGAAATGCTTTCCCTGGTTCTGAAATGCTTTCCCTGTCCCTGCTACTGAAACCCCATCCCTGTCCCTGGTTCTGAAATGCTATCCCTGTCCCTGGTCCTGAAATGCTAGCCCTGGTACTGAAATGCTGTCCCTGGTACTGAAATTCTATCCCTGTCCCTGCTACTGAAATGCTCTCACCGTAATTGGAACTAAAATGCTATCCCTGTTCCTGGTCGTGAAATGCTATCCCTGTCCCTGGTCATGAAATCCTGTCCCTGGTCCTAAAATGCTATCCCCTTCCCTGGTTCTGTAAGATATAGATTGTATCATGTAGTAGATAATGTTGTTGTTGTTGTTGTTTACAGAGTGCAGCCTGTACGGTCCCAGCCCGTCCCCACCCCCCAGTCCGGTAGGACGTCCCACACAGCCCCAGGGTTCGAGCCTCTCGGACATTCACCCGGCTCCAATGCTGCGTCCATGCCTCTTCTCATAGACTCTGGACCAGGTATATTTGGTAGATTTTGTCAGCCATGACATAGTGACTCTTTAGATAGAGGATGATGGTTAAACAAGAAGCATGTTACCTCCCTATAACCTCATTGGTTACCTCTAGTCATTACTGAATATGTTGTCGTGTCTGTTTTTAAATGCTCGTTTAATATAAAACCAAATGAAACTTGTACAGTCAATTTTTAAATCGAGTAATATTTTATGCTCACAACAACTGGTGTAAATATGCTACTGTAAAAGAAGAATTATGCTAAACAAAGTTTAATATAGACGATATCGTAAGAAGCATAGTTGATTTTAAATATCAGTAGATAAACGATGTAATGTTGTAATGTAGTAAGGCTGTCAACCTGATTGTATTTTCCAGTGCAATTCAGTGCATGTGTTTGCGTGCACTGCGAAACTGTAAAACTTTGTATGTGAAATAAAAAATCAAATCATCATCAAAGTTCCAAATGTGTTAAAACAATCCGGTAGCATCTGTAAACTCCTGAAACATGAAGTTATCATAAAGAACTGTGTACATTCTTTTTGATGAGTGGTGAGATAAAATTGTATGTTTGCAGTTCAGGAAAAAAACCAAGGGAACAATATGGTAATTTTTTGCCAATCAATAACAAAGTTTGATAAGATGCCCTTATTTTTATTACAGTAACATTTCCTCTACTTGGATGATATAACCGGAGTTAAACTTGTCGCATCTCCATCTCGGCTCCAGGAAGTTTTGACCGAGGCACGAGAGTGGTGGAGATCTGATCAGGAGTTTTTTTGCCAATGAAGTTTGATAAGATGCTCTTATTTTTATTACTGTAACTTGGATAATATCACAGGCCCTGAGGTTTAACTTGTCGCATGTCCATCTATGTTCCAGGAAGTTTTGACCGAGGCACAAGAGTGGTGGAGATCTGCGGGAGCTGGCCGGAGTCTGGTCCGATGAGGGGAGCTGAGGTTCTGGAGGACAGGCTGAGGGAGTCCATCGCTGACGCCATGATCGAGTCTCCTACAAAGGAGAGACCGTCTATCCATAGGACAGGTAACACAGCTGCTGTGTAGTGTGTGTGTGTGGGGGGGGGGGATTTTTGGACAGGCTGATCTTGGTGATGTGGGAGTCCATTGCTGATACCATGATCGAGTCTCCTACAAAGGAGAGACCGTCCATCCACAGGACAGGTAACACAGCTGCTGTGTAGTGTGTGTGTGTGTGGGGGGAGGTATTTTTGGACAGGCTGAGGGAGTCCATCGCTGACGCCATGATCGAGTCTCCTACAAAGGAGAGACCGTCTATCCACAGGACAGGTAACACAGCTGCTGTGTAGTGTGTGTGTGTGGGGGGGGGTATTTTTGGACAGGCTGATCTTGGTGATGAGGGAGTCGATCGCTGATGCCATGATCGAGTCTCCTACAAAAGAGAGACCGTCTATCCATAGGACAGGTACTATTCTGTGATAGCTATGGCATGGGCTTATTGGGCCCCCTACGCGAGAGCTTGTGGCTGTTCACCTCTAACTCTGGCGATAACCAGTCCCTTTCCTACAGTTGCCAGTAGTGGCTCAGTGGTCTGTATCGCAATGAAAATCAGTCCAATAGGACCTCAGAAGTCCCCAGCTGCTGTGTAGTGTGTTTGTGTGTTTGGGGGAGTATGTTTTGTACCTGGACTGCACTATGGACAACCTCTGCATAAGGCCCCTTTTTCATTAGACGAAGATCGTATTGCGACTTTGCTGCAACCTAAGTTGGATTTATGTTACACTTAACTTCATAACTGAAGTGTGCCTGAAAAGACAACACTCATCATCAAAAGACAACAAAACATAAGCATTTCTAATGATATTTGTTTTTATCTCTAAAATTTGAAAAATACGGAAAATGCAACATGCCTGTGTTTTTGAAATCAAACATCTAGGCAACAGCAAAATCTACTTACACTCAACTTAATTTCATCAAAACATGTAAGCTTGTTGATTATAGAGTAAGGTACATTGCACAAAATATGACTGCTATTTCATAATTTCCAAGTAGAGGGAGCTGCAGAACCTTTACAACTGAAACATAACAACTATGAACAAAGGACTGAACTTTACAAGGCAAACAATTAGCATCTGTATCTAAAATTGAGACAGATCTTATTGTTTCCTTATATCGTCTTAGATTAAGGTATTTCACAGGCAGTTAAACAGTTATGACCATACAGTTATGACCAAAATCTAGGTTTTGAGACCTGCTATCAAAACAATTGAGTTATTATTAACAAAACACTTTTCCAGTTAATACCAAGACACCTCACAACTCACTTTGTATGTATCATTCGTAGCTAGGGAAAATGACAGCTCAGAGACGACGGTATTCTACCGGTTTCGATCGGTAGGTGGCGCTTACGGTAGAAGCCAGGTATTCAACGTCTCTCCGTATGTTGTTCCAAAGAATGAGTTTTTGATGTGATTTATCGCATCCAAAGGAGAACTTTTGAGTTGAAGTGTTGCAGAGACAGTTTGTACAACTTCGAAGAAGATTTTTGGGGAGACGGGACCAGTTTCTCCAGGATTTTGGATCACAGACCTGCATAGGTGGGAGGGCGGAGAGTGCGTCCTTTGTTCTTGTGCAGACAACGCACGCCGGTGTGTGCAATTAACGTATCCAGGACCACTACACCGAAGAAACGAAATCTCTCCAACAAACCGGTAAAATCCACTTATTTAACGAAATTGTGAACTATATAGAACTAAGAAAGGGCTGTACTGTGTATTTTGCACTTAGAGACAAGTTTGAGAGAGATAATTAGATTAGTTCAACCTCCTGAGCGCCACCATGCCACCAAAGAGAAACACAAACACTAACGCGGTCATGGACGAGGAAGTACCCGTTAGTGTAGCTTTTATGAAAGAGATGCTGGAACAACAAAAAATCTACTACAAAGATCTCCTGGACCAACAGGAAAAAAATTTCCGCTCATTTGTACAAATAATAACAGATTCAACCAATCAAAGGATGGATAATCTCGTCAGAGAGATGCAGGATTTAAAAAACAGTCTGAACTTCTCACAAGGAGAGCTCGGTGACATGAAAACGGTAAGTGGAAAGAACGTGGACAAAATAAAACAGTTGGAACAAGACATCCTGACCTACAACAACGAAGTGACTGAGATTGTAAACAAAGTGGACTACATCGAGAACCAGTCACGAAGGAACAATCTTATCTTCGATGGGATCAAAGACGACAAGAAGGAGACATGGGAACAATCTGAAGTCAAGGTTAAAGAAGTACTGAAGACCAAGTTGCGTCTGAACTCCGACGCAATAGAAATCGAACGGGCTCATCGTAATGGCAGACCAGGAGATCGACCACGCCCCATTGTTGTGAAGTTCTCACGCTTCAAGGACAAACAGAGCATATTAAGACACGCAAAACTGCTGAAAGGTACATCGATCTACATTAATGAAGACTACTCGGAAAGGATCAGACAAAAGAGGAAAGACTTACTACCAGCACTACGGGCAGCTAGAGAACGAGGTCAAGTGGCTCACATACGGTATGATAAACTTGTGATCTCTGATCGCGGGACTGCCAACAACTAGGACTGTACGGTATTAGTTTTTACTATCCATATCAAGTCATGCTCTTGTTAATGCTTAGATATTTTTTTTTGTTATAACTCTTTTAACATGTCTTCATCAAACTCTCTAACGTCCAAATTAACGTTTATCTCCTTAAATGTTAGAGGTTTAAATAACAAACTGAAACGACAAAAAATATTTAGATGGATACATAACCAGAAAACAGACATAGCCTTTTTACAGGAATCTTTCTCGGCTAAAGAAAATGAAAAACTTTGGGCTAATGAATGGGGCGGGAAAATAGTTTTTAGCCATGGCACAGCTCACGGGAAAGGAGTAATGATGCTCTTTAACCCTGAAGCAGATATAGACTTAGAACAGACACTTCTTGATCAAGACGGTAGATACATAATGGTAAATGGTAGAGTAAACGATAATGACGTAAGTTTAATTAACCTTTATTCACCAAACAAAAGGACAGAACAAGTGAAATTCTTCAAAGAAATTCACAAGCTAGCTCAAGAAAACGCTAGTGGGACAGTTATCATTGGCGGTGACTGTAATATTTCCCTAACAGAATTAGACAAGACAGGAGGAAGACCCATTGACGACAAAAATTATGCAATCAAAGAAATGCAATGCCTATTAAAGTCTTTTAATCTGGCTGATGTATGGCGGGAAAAAAACCCCAATACTAGACAATACACTTGGCAAAATGAAAATATAAAATGTAGGCTAGATTACTGGTTTGCACCTTATAATTTAGTAAACTTAAGTGAATGTAGCATCAAGGTAGCGCCCGTCCCTGACCACAGGGCGGTAATAATGACAGTCAAGTCGCCTAGATATCAAAAGAGAGGGCCAGGATTTTGGCGTTTAAACAACTCTTTGTTAGAGGATCAAACTTTTGATAAAGAAATAACAGATCTACTCACTAATATCAAGGACAAACTAAAAGATATCCAACAGCCTGGTATACAATGGGAGATGATTAAAATGGAAATAAGATCACTTAGTATTCAATACTCTAAAAATAAAGCGCGCAGTCGCAAAAATGAGGAGAAAGAATTAGAAGAACAATTAAACTCCTTGATGAGGGAGACAGATGAATTTGATGATCCTGAAAAACAAAAATTAATCTGTGAAACAAAAGAAAGGTTAGAAAGTATACAAACTCACAAAACTAAAGGTGCTATCATTAGAAGTAGATGCAATTGGAATGAACAAGGAGAGAAGAGTACAAAATACTTCTTCAACCTGGAAAAAAGAAACTACAAAGAAAAGACTATCTCGTCTTTGACTTTGGAAGACGGATCAATAACAACAGACCCTAAAACAATTTTATTGGAAGAAGCTGAGTACTATAAAAAACTATATACCTCTTGTTACCCAGACATGAAGGAATCAACTTATTTTTTAGACAATGATGACGTTAAAAAGTTAAACACTGAACAAAAGACCAGTTGTGATGGTGAAATGAAAGAGGTAGAACTGAGAAAAGCTTTACAAGCTATGTCAAAAAATAAAAACAAGTCACCAGGATGTGACGGTATCACGATAGAATTTTATATTAAGTATTGGAATTTACTAAAAGATTACCTTCTTAATACAATTAATGATGCGTACCACAATAACTTACTACCCATCTCACTAAGACGTGGAGTAATAAGGCTAATTCCCAAGAAAGGGTTAGACACAAGTAATCTAGACAATTGGCGACCGATAAGTCTATTAAATGTAGATTATAAAATTGTCAGTAAAGCACTTACACTACGAATTGAACGTTTACTCCCTTTCCTAATACACGAAGACCAAACAGGGTTTGTCAAACAAAGATATATAGGGACAAACATCAGGCGTATTTATGACACAATAGATTATTACGATAAAAAGAAGAAACCGGGATTGTTGATGTTTCTGGACTTCAAAAAAGCTTATGATAGTATCGAACATTCCTTCATACTAAAAGTACTAGAAACTGTAAACTTTGGACACAACATGATCAAATGGGTTAAATTGCTATACACTGATATAACAAGCTGTGTGCTTAATAATGGCTATATATCTCCATGGTTTAGTGTTCATAGAGGTGTAAGGCAGGGGGATCCACTGTCATCTAGCTTGTTTATAATCTGTATTGAAATGTTAGCTTCAGCAGTTAGAGCAGATATAAACATAAAAGGTTTACAAGTGTACGGTAGAATGCAAAAACTCTCAATGTACGCAGACGACATGACATCACTACTACTAGATATACCCTCTGCACTGAAACTGTTAGAAACGTTGAACCTCTTTAAGGATTGTAGTGGTCTTGATCTAAATTATGGAAAAACTGAAGCTATGTGGATAGGCTCAAACAAAGATAGACAAGATAAGCCACTCCCTATCCGTTGGCCTGACGGTCCCATTAAAGCACTGGGCGCGCACTTTGGCCATGACAGACATAGATGCTATAAGGAAGACCTTGATAAGAATTATACAAAAATGGTACAAGCGTGCAGCATATGGAAACAACGAAACTTGACCTTGATTGGTCGGATATTGATTGTGAAAACCATCGGCATCTCTAAGTTGATCTATATTTGTTCAGTCATGCATGTCCCTCCCCAATTTGTGAAACAAGTAAACGAATACATATTCAAGTATATCTGGCGAGAGAAACCTCCAAAAGTAAAAATGAAAACTCTGATTGGCAAAAAATGTCAAGGTGGACTTAAAATGATCGATTTTAATGTAATGAACAAGGCCTTAAAAGCCATATGGATTAAAAGATTTGTAATGGACCCATCAAAAGAAAAAGAGCACTTGTTTGCAAGATGGGGAGGTTTCTTGATTTTCCGATGCAATTACGCTACTTCTCAGTTAGATCTTAACGACATACCCCTATTTTACAAAGATGTTTTAGTTGCATGGGAAGAAGTGATAGGATACGAACCCAAAACACACAGACAAATATGTTCGCAAGTTTTGTGGAACAATAGATTTATTTTAGTAAAGAATGCACCGATATATTACAAAATCTGGATAGATGCCGGAATTATCTATCTGAATGATTTGTTGTACGAGGATGGATCTTTTCTTACAAACAAAGACCTACACAATTTATATGGTTTGACCATGGATTCACGACAAATATTGAATTACAATTCTATAAAAGCGGCAATACCAAAAAATTGGAAAGATAATATAAAAAACAATGGAAAAAAGTGCGCCTCTAAAAATATCATTGAATACACGGAGAGAATCCATCCCCTCACAACAACATGTAAGCAGATATACGATACCCTTATAGAAAAACAAGTTGTACCACCCACTAGAGAAAACGAAATCATACGTAAAATTGGCAAAGACAACATCGAGAAAGTTTATACTACCGCCTTTATTGTCACTAAAGAAACCAATTTACAATATTTTCAGTACAAGATAATTCACCATTTCCTACCTACAAACAGCTGGTTAAAAAAAACGAATCTAGTAAAAACCGACCGATGCAATAACTGTAAGGAAAAACATACCATAGTACATTTATTTGTGTACTGCAAAGAGGTTAAAATTTTTTGGAAGCAATTCTGTCTTTGGTGGAGGAGCTACGAAAACCAAGATATAGTGCTGGATGAAAATTTGATTGTGTATGGTGTATGCTGCCATCGTACTGCCAGTGCCACACTTATATATTATATTCTCTTGGCGAAATACTGTATATACCTATGTTATGTGAAAAACATGAAACCAAACTTTGCGCATTTTAAGAACAGGGTAAATAATAGTATAGAAATAGCCTTGTAAGGTGATACAGTCTGATCACAACTACTTTTATGTATTATAATGTTATCTGATTGTTATGTGAATGTATTGTTATGTAAATGTTAATAAAGTTTGAAAAAAAAAATTAAAAAAAAAAAAAAAAAAAAAAAAAAAAAAACTACCGGTTTCGACTTTAATTTGTCTTTTTTTCTCACTTTGTATGTCTCTGTATGTTTTTAAATTGTAACATGAATATGAATGTACTGTTAATATGAATGTGTAGACCACAGGAAGAAGCCTCTTATGAGGCGTAAGTGTGGATCTAAATAAACTCAACTCAACTCAGGGCTCTACATACAATTTAGGGTAAAATTGCACCAGTGAAAGTTGAACCAAAAGTTACTTGCACCAGAAGAAAATTACTTGCACAACCTAAAATAGTTATTCAAAGACATATAATATTCTTGATGTGTGTAAGCTTATTCTAATGCCAGGTAACAGTGGATAAAAGCAGTTTCGTCTGAGGGTGCTCGACCATACCAATTTTACATTGCACAAACTTGCATAGGCATGTGGTATTTCTAGCCCTACAAGTTACTACTGAAGCACAACACTTTAAGCAATGAAACTTCATAATGTTGAATGTTGTTCTGTACAGGTTCAAATTCCGGTCGCCGTGAGGTTCTTCAACAGGAGGACCAGCTTAGCAGTAGTTCGGGGTCCGGAGGCAGCGCTCCTCGAACCCCGGCCACGTTTGACGCCCGGTCCTCCCCACCCCACTCTATAGACCACGTGATGGTCTTTCCTCCCAGCACAGGGTCTCCCGACTGAGGTGAGCGTTAGTGTTAGGTCCTCTAGACCTTAGACCTTAGACCTTAGACCTTAGACCTTAGACCTTAGACCTTAGCATTCCAGGTCCTCCCCACCCCACTCTATAGACCATGTGATGGTCTTTCCTCCCAGCACAGGGTCTCCAGACTGAGGTGAGCGTTAGTGTTGGGTCC